>NC_090740.1:50468929-50478929 GCF_036898095.1 Palaemon carinicauda
TCGCATATTATTTTACTCATGTAATCTAGATGGCATAATCTCTTGAAAAACTTTACAACGTAATTGGAAAATTAATACAAAGCATAATTTTCTTATTTTAATGAAACCTTCATAAAAATTATGAACTTTGAAAACTTTAATTAAACAACGAAGAAATTGAATATATATAATAAAAGTGGTTTCATGTATTGCTGCTCAAATTAAAACCAATGCTGTTGTTGCTGCTGTCGAAGATGATCGCCTTAAATGGAGGTCAAAGCGATGGTCAAGCATCTCCAACTTCCAATTACCATTTTCAAGAACCCCTAGATAAGTATAAAATACAAAATATCAGTTACGCTTCAAGTGGTGACTTCAAATTATCAAAATCACTAATAAAATATTCAAACATAGGAATGCCATTCCAATATATACATATAGTATCAATAATGGATTTCACTTAACATTATCAAATAATAATTACCTAAAGACAATGGTCCACTTTGCGTATTAAGTATATCACTAGTATACAACGAACCAAATTGACAGTAAGGCCGAACGAATAACCACCTAAGTAGTAAAAACTACTAATGTAAATAAACTACTAATTAACGTAAAAGTGGCAAAAAATGAGAAAATACCAAAATATGATACAAAATTTAATTTATCTAACCAGCTCAAAGTAACTGAAGATAAATGAATATCTCAATTATGACAGGGAAATTATAATATGGCAATTCCATAAAAATTGTAAATGATATGAATATTATCCTAGGGTATATTTATTTGTTGGGGCTAAAAAGCAAAGCAAGGGACTTTCATTATCAAATGAACTATGGATTATAAATCACAAAATTTAAATGACCTTTAAAATGATGACGTACCTCACAACCAATACTGTCCGTGTATGCTGTTCGTAAATGAAACAAATCACAATTGCTGTCTTGTCTCTTGATGAGGCTTCCAAGGAGAAGGCAACGTAAGATGCGGATCCATGGTACAGATCACTTATTTTTTCACCATGACGATAAAGATGCCAGCAAATCCAATGTTGTCACTGGTGAAGATGGCTATGAACTAACTAAATTTTCATGGGAAGCCGTCCACTTCGACTTTCTGTAAGAAATGTATAACGAGCAGCAAGTCTCTTCAACGACCCAAACCATCTTAAGTTTTAACAGGTTATTAAGGAATTGTCATCATTTTATGTAAACCAAAAATATTTAAGTACTAAACATGAAAGTTAAATAAAAACAATCCTTTACAAACTTACCAAATTACCATATTATAAAAAGAAACAGAAAACAGAAAATAACTGTTATTTTTCAACAATCCCAGGGAGGAAATCAAATTTTACATAAGAATTATGTAAATTTGATCGAATAAAGAAAAAAAAATATTAGTCTGAAATATCATCGTTTAGAATGGTTTTGAATTTTTGCCGTGATATCTCACCAGCTTTTCTCTGTGGACGTTTTCTAGAAACGTCCATGCCTGGAATCTCTTCTTTCGATGCTACAGCATCCTCATCAGACTCCTTCCTCAAGACTGGTATTAAAGTAGTAACATGCCTTTTAGTTATTTCATTGGTTTTACCCTTCAGAACTTTCGCAGCAGTTACCTCTCCGTTGATATTCTTGAAAACTTCTTTGACAATTCCCATAGGATAATTAACAGGTTTATATCCATCATCCTTAATCAGCACAATATCGCCGATACTGATTTGTTTATGGTTTACAGGAGCATATCTATTCTTCTTATCAGTAGCTTGTTTAATTAAAGTGTTCATGAATTCCCGATGATAGTTTTCTAGCAAGTTAGTTCTAATTTGTTTCAGCTTCTCATAAGATGTTTTAATTTTATGTACAACATCAAAGGCAACCTGAAAATCCTCATCAGAATCAGGGTCAGCTTGTAATGCGGGAATAATATTCAAAGAGACCAATGAATATCCATGAATAAGTTCCTCTGGCGTTGTAGGGTTGGTACATTATCAGAACAATCTCTTAATGCTTCTTTAAATGCAATCGGCCTTCTATTGATCAAATGTACAGCATGACAAACAAGATATTCAAAATCCCTAAATTCAATGACATTATTTCTGATTGACTTCCGTATCATATGCTTGGTCATTTTGAAAAACTTTATTACGTAATTGGAAAATTAATACAAAGCATAATTTTCTTATTTTAATGAAACCTTCATAAAAATTATGAACTTTGAAAACTTTAATTAAACAACGAAGAAATTGAATATATAATAAAAGTGGTTTCATGTATTGCTGCTCAAATTAAAACCAATGCTGTTGTTGCTGCTGTCGAAGATGATCGCCTAAAATGGAGGTCAAAGCGATGGTCAATCATCTCCAACTTCCAATTACCATTTTCAAGAACCCCTAGATAAGTATAAAATACAAAATATCAGTTACACTTCAAATGGTAACTTAAACTATCGAAATCACTAATAAAATATTCAAACATAGGAATGCCATTCCAATATATACATATTGTATCAATAATGGATTTCACTTAACATTATCAAATAATAATTACCTAAAGACAATGGTCCACTTTGCGTATTAAGTATATCACTAGTATACAACGAGCCAAATTGACAGTAAGGCCGAACGAATAACCACCTAAGTAGTAAAAACAACTAATGTAAATAAACTACTAATTAACGTAAAAGTGGCAAAAATGAGAGAATACCAAAATATGATACAAAATTTAATTTATCTAACCAGCTCAAAGTAACTGAAGATAAATGAATATCTCAATTATGACAGGGAAATAATAATATGGCAATTCCATAAAAATTGTAAACGATATGAATATTAACCAAGGGTATATTTATTTGTGGGGGCTAAAAAGCAAAGCAAGGGACTTTCATTATCAAATGAACTATGGATTATAAATCACAAAATTTAAATGACCTTTAAAATGATGACGTACCTCACAACCCATACTGTCCGTGTATGCTGTTCGTAAATGAAACAAATCACAATTTCTGTGTTGGCTCTTGATGAGGCTTCCAAGAAGAAGGCAACGTAAGATGCGGCTCCATGGTACAAATCACTTATTTTTTCACCATGACGATAAAGAGGCCAGCAAATCCAATGTTGTCACTGGCGCCCAACGTGGGGCTTAAGTAAGGTGCTGTTTTTGCTGTCTGGTTAGCTTCCGGGTTGGGGTTTTGTTTGTTTGCGGGTCCATGGTCTATCCTTTTAAATTTTATTGAAATGAGTGTAGAATTAAAGACTCGTAAATATATTCGTGGCCAAGTAAAGCAGTTGTTTAATGAACATGATAAATTCATGCGTATGAATAAAACTGAGTTGAAGGCTGTTCAAATCAAATTGATATCGTACAGTGATCAGTTGAACAGTCTTAATACTATAATCCATAAGTCTTTGTATGGAGACGGGACAAATGAAGAGTTCTTATTAGAATTGCAGTCTTGTGATGATTACTCAGATAAATTAAATACCTGTTTTGCTGTTTTACAATTGATGGATTCTAAGCCTGAGGCCAAGGATTCTGAGACCACAAGAAGTCTCTTAAAGAGTCCTGTAGTTCCACTTCCGGTTTACGCTAGCACCGAAAGGGAAAATGTTGAAAATTTTTTTGTTGAGTTTGAATCGGCTATTGCCACATATTCGTACACTGAGAGAGATAAACTATTACTTCTCAGGCAACAGGTATCAGGCAGAGCCTCAATTTTACTCGAGAATCTTGAAATATCAAAGCAGACCTATACTGATGCTAAGAAATTGCTTAAAGAAGCACTGGCTTCTCGTTCGCTGCAGAAATTCAATGTGATTAAGCCATTAAGTGAAATGAAGCTTGAGTACGGCACTGATCCTTTTTCCTATATTGGAAAAATTACTAATGTAACTGAAACTTTTTCTACATTGGAAATCAAAGTAGATGATATTTTGCAGTATTTCATCTGGCAAGGCATGAATGACTCCTTTAAAGGTCAGCTAATAAATGTGACTAATCATGTACGTCCATCACTTGAGGAGATAAAAGAAAAATTCTTTGAAGCATCTGAACGTTATATGGACGTCACAAGGAAGTTTAATGAAAGGAGGAGACAAGGAGGAAAATCTTCTACATCACTTGCAGTTAATGTTAAATATGAGGATAATGAAACTAACAGAATTAGTACTGCTGACGCCGCTTCTCCGAGGAAAAGGTGCACTCTTTGCCAGGAAAACCATGCAACACATAAGTGTATAAAATATAAAGAACCTGAGCATAAGCTGAGACGCTTAGAAGAACTTAATGGTTGCAAGAAATGTGCTAACATTGGACATACCACTGACAAATGCAAGTTTAAATTCTTTAAGAAATGCTATTTTTGTAAGGGTTGGCATTTTTCATTTTTGTGTGATCATCAAGGTGAAAAATCTCATGATGAAAAACTACAAATGAATGCGAGAGGTAGCAAGGAAGTAAAAGCAGGTAATTCAAAACACAGGGAAACCTCAAGTGATGTAATGATTATAACTAAGGCTTTGCATACCACTGATGGCGCCTCTGTTTTGCCAACTTTTACCTGTGAAATGTTGAATGGAGCCCTTGTTAGAGGTTTGAAGGACTGTGGCTGTCAGACCAGTTTTGTAACTGAAAAACTTGCAAGTGATAATAGGTTGAAAGTGTTAAAAGATAATGTCTCTTTAACAGTCAATGGTTTTAATTCAAGTAAGAAGTATAAATCCAAGATATTTGAATTAAAGTGCAACTTTAATGATAAGGCATGTGTAATACATGCATTGTGTGTACCAAGCATAGATATAAATTTGTCATTGCCAGGAATTTCAGAAGTGGCCAGGGCCTTTGCCAAAAAAGGCTTCAAATTAGCTGATAAATATTTGACTGATGGTAGTGATAAAATAAAGGATATTGACTTGATACTCGGTACAAATGATGCCCATTGTTTATTAGATTTTTCAGTAAAATTTGGCAATGATCACCCATCTGTTTATTTGGGATCAGCTGCAGGAGTGATGTTAATGGGTAATGTCAAGATTATGCAACAGAATCTACCTTATCTTTCAAAGGATTTTTCTTGTTCTTGGTGTTCGGAGCACTCTCGCTCGGTTGCCGATTATGAGGAAACATGTGAGTTAAATGGAAACAAATCCCCTGTATTTGATGGCATAGATGAATGCTGCAAGTATATTGGATTTGGAAGTTCTATGGGTGAGCCAAGTGGCTTAAGTTTGGAATGCGAGGTGGAGGTTCAAGCTAACTTCGCTATTTTAAATGAAAAAGGTATGATTGAAGAATCAGAGCTGAGACGTGAAACTGAGGAGATGCTGCGGTCTGTGTATGAGAAATCTATTTATGAACCAGACCCTGAAGATGGAAACTTGATGTCAGATTGTAATGCAAATTTGATTAAGTTTACCCTTGATAACGCAAGAGAAACGAGGAAGGAAGGCTAGAGATGCCTCTTCTATGGAATGAAAAGAGCTGTCATTTGCTTGGATGGAATTTCAACCTTGCAAAGGCTGTATTGAGATCCAACACGAGAAAATTACAAAGGAACAAGGCAAATTTGGAACTTATGAATAAAAATTTTAAAGAACAAGCAAAACTTGGAATAATTGAAAGAGTACCAAATCTAGAAAGGTACATGGATGAGCATCCTGAGTGCAGTTTTTTAGCACACATGGGAGTTTTTAGACTAGATCGGGAAACAACAAAATGCAGAGTTGTTTTCCTGTCCAATGTTTGTGAACCTAGTAGGTCCAGTGTGATGACGGTCAATCATAATCAGGCTATGTATGCTGGCCCATCACTCAATCAAAAGATAACGTCTGCAATGCTTCATTTGAGATTTGGATCTAAATTACTCATCTTCGATATTAAGAAAGCATTCAATCAAATAGCACTCAGTGAGCTTGATCAGCAGAAGTTACTCTTTTTGTGGTATAAGAATGTTAAGAAAGGGGATTTCTCTATAGTTGCCTACAAAAATGTTCGTCTTCCTTTTGGACTTCGATGCAGTCCTACAATTTTGATGTTGGCTCTTTTCAAAATTTTAGTACTGGATAGCAAGAATGATAATCCTAGACTAAGAAATGCAAAATGGATAATGTATCAGCTCTTCTATATGGATAATGGTGGATTTACTTGTGAATCATCTGAAACCTTGAATTGGATATATGAGATTTTACAGGGTATTTTTGGTCCTTACAAATTTGAAGTACAGCAGATGTTTTCTAATGATTCTACACTACAAGATAAAATTGATGGAGAAGATATGCAATCGGATGTAGGATGCAAGGTCTGAGATGGAGGTGAAATAACTTGGGATGATCTGGAATCGAGGGAGTGATACAATTTCAACCAGGAAATTGTGCCTTGATGAAAAGGCTAATACAAAGAGGGAAATTTTTCGATCCATTGCATCTAATTATGAAGTTTTCAACATAAATGGTCCTCTTCTTAATAGAGCTAGACTTTTTATGCAGGACTTGCAATGTGAGAGAACGCTTGGATGGGATACACAACTTAGAGACTTTCAACAAAAGGAGTGGAAAAATATTGCAAACCAAGTAAATTCTGCTCCTGTTTTTGAGCTTCAGAGATGTGTTGGTGAAAGGACAGATGAATATAAACTTGAGGCTTATGATGATGCTAGCAAAAGTGTTTATGGAGTTGTTGTATATTTATGCAATATAAGAAGTGGTGAAAGAAGCTTTGTATTAGCGAAAAACAGACTCATTGGATCCAAATTGCATGGAAAGTCCGTTCCTTCACTCGAATTACAGGCTATATGTTTGGGTACAGAGGTTTTGTTGGATACCTATAATGAACTGAGTGGCACACAGTGCCTGGTGCCCATCAAAATAGTTGACTTGGGGCTATTCTCAGATAGTTTTGTTGCTCTGTCGTGGTTTAAGTCCTTTTCTCATAGGTTTGATAAAATGCAGAAAAGGTCAGTGTTCGTAATGAACAAACTGAATCATATAATAAAGCTATGTGAGGGGAGAAGTGTTGGATTCTCCTTCGTGAGTGGAATGGACAACCCAGCCGTCAAAATTACACGATGTCTGTCATTCAAAAGCTTAATGAAGTCTAATTACCATAAAGGTCCCAATATACGTGATCTCGATCAAGCTAGTAGAAGTGACATTTTAGGTTTCAAGGTACCAATGGTCGAGAATTTAGAAACCATTGAGGCGTATAGTGCATCAACCAGTATAAAAGAAAGCCAAACTGTAAAACTAGAGCACTTAATACCTCTAGATAGATATTCAAATATGAATAAGTTGATATCTATACATGCGAAAGTTCTGGAATGCTGGGATCGATGGAAAGGGTTTATAAACAAGTCACATGGCTTTGATAAGAAGGACCTCCGCTCTAAGGCTTTGACTCAAATCATCTCTAGGGATCAACAAATAAATTTTCCAGATGTTATTGACTATTAAGTAGTAGCTCTAAAACCAAGATGGCTATGCCTAATTTGATATCACAGTTGAATTTGTATCCAGACACTCATAATTTAATAAGAGTGAAGTGTAAATTTAATGAGAAGCGCAGTATAACCAACCAAACTTATCCTATTCTTTTATCAAGAGAGAGTACTCTAACAAAACTTATTATATTGGATGAACATTTGCTTTTGAAACATGCTGGTTGCTATGTCCTTTTGACAGAATTATGTATGAAATTCTGGATACCAGAATTCTTCTCAACAGTTAAAAGGATTCTGAAGGAATGTGTTGTATGCCGGAGATATAACCAAAGACCTGTCAAACTTAATCAATCAGCCTATAGGGAATTTAGATTCAGTCCATCTGATAAACCTTTTGGTAATGTATACCTTGATTATTGTGGTCCATTTTATGTGAGACAAGGGAAAGAAAAAGTCAAGGTTTGGATCCTTGTTATTTCATGCATGTTCACACGAGCAGTTAATCTTAAGATCTGTATGGATATGACAGTTGAAGAGTTTTTGCGTGCTTTGTCACTGCATTCTTTTGAATATGGAGTCCCTCAGTTTATAGTAAGTGATTTGGGTACGCAAATAGTAGCAGGAGCCAATATTGTTCAGGATTTCCTGAAGGATGCCGAGACTGTTCAGTATTTAACTGATAATAATGTTGAGAAAGTCCATTTTCAACAGTACCATAAGGGCTGCAGTCAGCTTGAAGGATTGGTTGAGAGCGTAGTCAAAATGACCAAGCATATGATACGGAAGTCAATCAGAAATAATGTCATTGAATTTAGGGATTTTGAATATCTTGTTTGTCATGCTGTACATTTGATCAATAGAAGGCCGATTGCATTTAAAGAAGCATTAAGAGATTGTTCTAATAATTTACCAACCCTACAACGCCAGAGGAACTTATTCATGGATATTCATTGGTCTCTTTGAATATTATTCCCGCATTACAAGCAGACCCTGATTCTGATGAGGATTTTCAGGTTGCCTTTGATGTTGTACATAAAATTAAAACATCTTATGAGAAGCTGAAACAAATTAGAACTAACTTGCTAGAAAACTATCATCGGGAATTCACGAACACTTTAATTAAACAAGCTACTGATAAGAAGAATAGATATGCTCCTGTAAACCATAAACAAATCAGTATCGGCGATATTGTGCTGATTAAGGATGATGGATATAAACCTGTTAATTATCCTATGGGAATTGTCAAAGAAGTTTTCAAGAATATCCACGGAGAGGTAACTGCTGCGAAAGTTCTGAAGGGTAAAACCAATGAAATAACTAAAAGGCATGTTACTACTTTAATACCACTCTTGAGGAAGGAGTCTGATGAGGATGCTGTTGGATCAGATGATGATGATGATGATGATGCTGTAGCATCGAAAGAAGAGATTCCAGGCATGGACGTTTTAGGAAACGTCCACAGAGAAAAGCTGCTGAGATATCACGGCAAAAATTCAAAACCATTCTAAACGATGATATTTCAGACTAATTATATTTTTTTCTTTATTTGATCAAATTTACATAATTCTTATGTAGAATTTGATTTCTTCCCCGGGAGTGTTGAAAAATAACACTTAAGTTATTTTTTTGTTTTCTGTTTCTTTTTATAATATGGTAATTTGGTAAGTTTGCAAATGATTGTTTTTATTTCAACAAGCATTTTTAGTATCTAAATAATTTTTGTTTACATAAAATGATGACAATTCCTTAATAACCTGTTAAAACTTGAGATGGTTTGGGTCGTTGAAGAGACTTGCTGCTCGTTATAAATTTCTTACAGAAAGGAGAAGTGGACGGCTTTTCATGAAAATAAAAGTTAGTTCTTAGCCATCTTCACCAGTGACAACATTGGATTTGCTGGCATCTTTATCGTCATGGTGAAAAAATAAGTGATCTGTACCATGGATCCGCATCTTACGTTGCCTTCTCCTTGGAAGCCTCATCAAGAGACAAGACAGCAATTGTGATTTGTTTCATTTACGAACAGCATACACGGACAGTATTGGTTGTGAGGTACGTCATCATTTTAAAGGTCATTTAAATTTTGTGATTTATAATCCATAGTTCATTTGATAATGAAAGTCCCTTGCTTTGCTTTTTAGCCCCCACCAATAAATATACCCTTGGATAATATTCATATCATTTACAATTTTTATGGAATTGTTATATTATAATTTCCCTGTCATAATTGAGATATTCATTTATCATCAGTTACTTTGAGCTGGTTAGATAAATTAAATTTTGTATCATATTTTGGTATTCTCTCATTTTTGCCACTTTTACGTTAATTAGTAGTTTATTTACATTAGTTGTTTTTACTACTTAGGTGGTTATTCGTTCGGCCTTACTGTCAATTTGGCTCGTTGTATACTAGTGATATACTTAATACGCAAAGTGGCCCATTGTCTTTAGGTAATTATTATTTGATAATGTTAAGTGAAATCCATTATTGATACAATATGTATATATTGGAATGGCATTCCTATGTTTGAATATTTTATTAGTGATTTCGATAATTTTAAGTCACCACTTGAAGCGTAACTGATAT
>NC_090740.1:50498929-50516429 GCF_036898095.1 Palaemon carinicauda
TGTACCATGGTCTTCCACTGTCTTGGGTTGGAGTTCTCTTGCTTGAGGGTACACTCAAGCGCACTATTCTATCTTATTTTTTTTTCTCTTCCTCTTGTTTTTTTGAAATGGTGTGTTGGGCAGGCTTAATAGAAGGGCCATGGATGCCTGGTGGTTTATCAAGAGGTTGTCTTTTCCTTTTTCTGATTCTTTTTCTTCTCAAAACCATCCTTACTGTCCTCCCTTCAGTTGAAGTGGCTATCCTGGAGGGTATTTAGCCTTGCATGGTGTATCGGCTCCTCCATGTTGACCAGTTTTTCCGACTTTTTACTATAGTCTATGGGTATCATCAATCACTTTGTTTATAATTCTGTACGTATTGTTTTTGTTATAATTCTTGTTAATCTAGTTTTTAAGTATGATGTCTCTTTTTTATTTCTATTAATTCTTATGCTGTCTGGAGACATTGAGCGAAATCCTGGACCAGTACGTCCTAGATTTCGTCAATGTCGTCTTCTGTATTGCAATATTCGTGGTCTTCATGCAAATATCCAAGACCTTACAGTTGCGTCCAGACAGTATGATATTCTTTTATGCTCAGAAACTTTGGTTTCTAATATGAGGCACTCATCTGAGCTCCTCATAACTGGTTTCAAGAAGCCAATAATGTTGAAACGTGATGCCATCCCTAGGGCCAGGGGAATGGCGGTGTATATTAGGACCGAGTACCCTGCTTCTCATAAGTCCTGTTATCAATGTGGATGTCATGAGATTCAGGTAATAAAAGTTTGTGGCAGGCATAACAACTTTTATTTATGTTCGATCTACCGGAATCCAGACATGGATGATTCTGTCTTCGATTGTCTTCTTACCATTATGGCTAAGATACAAGAAGATGATAGAAAGGCTTCTTTTGTCTTTGTTGGTGATTTTAATGCTCACCATAGGGAGTGGTTAAGTTCTATCTCTCCTACCGATCGCCATGGCTTAAGAGCTTTAGACTTTGCCTCTGAATCAGGCTGTGAGCAAATCATAAATGAAGCTACTCACAGGTCTGGTAATTGCTTGGACCTTGTATACACTGACTCCCCTGGCGTTATAACTGGTAAGGTTGGTTCTCCAGTCGGGACATCTGATCATGCCTTGATTTCATTATTAGTGAAGACTGAGCAGCCTGTCCCTGATATATCATACTCTTGTAAAATTTATATGAAATCCCAAGCAGACTGGAATGGGATTTTACATGATCTTTTGTGCTTGAATTGGTCACAATTATATAATAGTGTAGATCCTGTTGTCCCTTTGAATGAGAATCTAGTCAACATAATTGATAGGCGTATCCCTTCTCGTGTGCTAAGGTACCGAGTGAAGGACAAACCGTGGTTCAATAATGATTGTAGACGTGCTTTTTTGGAGAAGCAGGAGGCCTATCAACTTTGGAAGGGTAACAGATCAGATTTGACCTGGAACAACTATACTCAGCTTCGAGCTTTTGCTCAGAGAGTTTATGCCTCAACTGAAAAGGAGTACAATTTAACCATAAAAGAAACACTTTCTGGTACAACTCAGGAACATAAATGGTGGTCTACCCTCAAATCTGCACTCTTTGGTGTAGATGCAACAGTTCCTCCTTTACTTAAACCAGATGGCTCAGTCACTCACTGTCCAAAGGAAAAGGCAACCCTTTTGGCTGATGTTTTTGACAGTAAACAGAGTAATGAAAAACTTGAACTTCCTCATTCCTGTTTTCCTGAGGGTAAACTAACTAGTTTAGCTTTTCGATCTCGTGAGATTAAAGCTCTGTTGATGGACCTTGATGCTTATGGAGGTGTAGACCCAAATGGTATTTTTCCTTTGTTTTTTATAAAGACAGCAGATTTCTTAGCTCCAAAGTTATCTGTTGTTTTGCGCAAGTTAGCAAGAAGAGGAGCTTTTAGCACTAGTTGGAGAATTGGTAATGTTACTCCTCTATGTAAATGTGTTTGTGGTAGCTCAAGTCCCACTGATTACCGCCCAATTTCCATAACTTCCATATTATCTAAAGTTTTTGAACGTCTTCTGGCAAAACGTCTTAATAGGTTTGTTGAAGGTAATCATCTACTCCCTAGTTTGCAATTTGGTTTTCGTAAAGGCCTTGGAGCATGTGATGCCCTTCTTACAATCTCCAATGCTGTACAGAAATCCCTTGATTGTGGTCGGGAAGTTCGTATGATTGGCCTTGATTTTAGTGCTGCCTTTGACCGTGTTAATCATGAGGCCCTTGTTTTCAAACTGAAACAGTTGGGAGTGGGTGGGTCGTTTCTTAGCATTATTATTGATTTTTTAAGTAATAGATCTCAAAGAGTTGTTGTTGATGGGCACCATAGTGATTATAGGAATGTGATATCTGGTGTTCCACAGGGTAGTGTTCTTGGCCCATTACTTTTCATACTATATACACATGACATGTGGTTTGGCCTAGAAAACAAGCTTGTTGCATATGCAGATGATGCTACTCTCTTTGCATCAATTCCATCCCCTGAATATAGATCTAGGGTTGGTGAATCCCTTAATAGAGATTTAGCTAGAATTAGTGCATGGTGCAAATTATGGGGTATGAAGTTGAATCCTAACAAAACTCAAAGTATGATTGTAAGTAGGTCAAGGACGGTGGTTCCTCAACATCCGGATCTCAGTATTGATAATGTTTCTTTAAATATGTATGACTCTTTCAAAATTTTAGGTGTGATTCTCGACAGTAAATTTACTTTTGAGAAACATATAAGGTCTGTGTCTTCTTCAATTTCACAAAAAATAGGCTTATTGAGAAAGTCTTTCAAGATTTTCGGTGATCAATCTATTCTGAAGAAGTGTTTTAATTCTTTCATTCTACCTTGTTTTGAGTATTGTTCTCCTGTCTGGTCTTCAGCAGCTGATTCTCATCTTAATTTGTTGGACAGAAACTTGCGGTCTATTAAATTTCTTATTCCTGATCTAGATATCAATCTCTGGCACCGTCGTTCAATTAGTTCATTATGTATGTTGCATAAGATTTTTCACAACTCTGACCATCCTTTACATTCAGATCTCCCTGGACAATTCTATCCTGTTCGTAATACTAGGCAGGCAGTTAATTCTAATAGCCAGGCCTTCTCCATCACGAGGCTCAATACTACGCAGTACTCTAGAAGTTTTATTCCAGCTGTGACCAAGTTGTGGAATGATCTTCCTAATCGGGTGGTTGAATCAGTAGAACTTCAAAAGTTCAAAGTTGGAGCAAATGCTTTTTTGTTGACCAGGCAGACATAGTCTTTTTATAGTTTATTTATGACATATTTGTTTTTGATGTTGTTGATAGTTTATTATATGACATGTCTGTTTTGACGTTGTTTCTTATTCTAGAATGATTTATTGTTAATTTGTTCTCTTCATTTATTTATTTCCTTATTTCCTTTCCTCACTGAGCTATTTTTCCCTGTTGGAGCCCCTGGGCTTATAGCATCTTGCTTTTCCAACTAGGGTTGTAGCTTGGATAGTAATAATAATAATAATAATAATAATAATAATAATTACTGAAAAGGTTTTTTGGATCTAAATATTGCTGCTTAATGACAAATGTTAGTAGAACATTGCACTTTTACATTCTCAAAATAACTTTCTATATACAAATTATCTTTCTTTCGAAAGCTCTGCCATGGATAGTGATGACAAATTAATTCAATTTTACCAAATATTGTTTGATGACACGAGAATATTTTTTTTCATTTATTTCAGAATATAAGTCATTGTCAATCAACCTTGCACAGATATTTCTAGATTTCCCAAAATTTCAAGTAAGTGTAAAATGGTCGGTTTTTTGCATTGTGTTGGTTAAACCTCATGTAACAGTTTCCGCAGATAAAATAGTAAAATAATTTAATTTATCATGCTAAATCTCATAGATCTATAATTCCTATGAAATAAATTGTTTTTGCCATGGTCATAGTCGTATGATCGAATCTAATTTACAAAGAAAATATTTATAATATTTTGGAGGATTATTAGTTTTGATAACACTCGTATAGTTTGGTTTTCCTCGCTGATATATTATCATCTGAGAAATTATATTAAAAGGAAACGTCAATATATGATGAAATTAAACAAAATAATAATAAAATGGTAATGGGAGTTTTAGAGTTAAATTTCAGATTAGAATAAATAAGTAATTTTTTAAGTTTTCATTTAGGAAATCAATAAACATGATTCTAAATACTTTCTCTGGAGTAATAAAAAATTATAATAATCTATACAAAAAAGTAATTGCACTAATTATTGTAAGAATGATTAGATTAGCAAAAAAACAATCTTATATTAATAAAGACCACTGACTGTTAATGGGAGAAATTTAGTAACAAGACAAAAGATATTTGAAATAGTTCCTTTTTGAGTTATTATCTAATTCAAATTATGAAATTGGATTAATATATATATATATATATATATATATATATATATATATATAATTTGTGTGTGTCTCTGTGTATATGTGTGTCTGTACGTATGTGTGTGTTGGTAGAACTTTCCTTTTCACATTCTCAAAATAACTTTCTACATTGAAATCATTATTCATTCGAAAGCCATGGCACGAAAAGTGATGACAAATTAATTAAATTTTACCAAATATCGTTTGATGATGTGAGACTATTTATTCTCTTCATTTATTTTTGAATGTTATTCATTGTCAATCAACCTTGCACCGATATTTATAGATATCCTGAAATTTCAAATAAATGTAAAATGATCGGAATATGCATTGCGTTGGTTAAACATCATGTGACAGTTTCCGTGGGTAAAATAATAAAACTACATATATATATATATATATATATATATATATATATATATATATATATATATATATATATATATATATATATACATATATATATATATATATATATATATATATATATATATATATATAACGGAGCGAAGCGAAAAATCTATTTTTGCGTGAGATGGCCATGTCGTCCTGATTGAAGTTCCTATAGGGTAGCTTCCTAGGGTATATTACAACTACGGCGATATTCCCAGAGAATTTACCTTAACGTACCAGAATTCTAACTCCTGGAGCGAATATCCCTCCTAAAAGGGATATCGCGACATATCAGAGGACGTATTCTTGACACGCCACATGGCAATCTGCACCCTGACAGAGAATTCGTCTCGTAGGGGGCAATTGGCAAGAAACGAATTCGGGAAAGAAAAAGGGGGAGCCGCTCCCAAGGCTCCCTATCTCCCGTTTCGTAAGCGTGCCTGGCGCCAATCCTGGCGCCATCTGTATTTCATGTAGCGTACACGAGGTGGTACAGATACTGTATGTAGGGAGGGGTCTTACAGCCCTTTCTTAGAGAGGCAAGGGCGGGTCCATCAGGACGACATGGCCATCTCACCCAAAAATAGATTTTTCGCTTCGCTCAAAATCCGTTTTTTGGGCTCAAGCCATGTCGTCCTGATGGAAGTATACCAGAGCATTACTGTATCTGTGGATTCTCAGAACGTGAAGTACTCCTCGGAGGTAATTTTTCCCCGGTCGACTAGACCTAGAGACCTAAGAACCACTGCGTCAATATGAAATATCGACCAGTTCTCCGCACAATACTTGTATTGGACAAAGGTTTTATATCCGCATAGGAGGAAAACCAATGCAACATAGCTTGCATAAAGGAACAATTCTATTAGCATTATCCTAGATAAGGTACATAGAATGAATGCTCAATTATACCAATAAATTGACACAGGTGAAGGAGACGCAAGGTTCTCAAGAACCAGTTTATTGACAGGCAATAAATAGACAGGTTAACCTCATTATATATATATATATATATATATATATATATATATATATATATATATATATATATATATATATATATATATATATATATATATATATATATATATATATATATATATATATATATATATATATATATATATATATATATATATATAAGAAGAGGATAACCCAAAACTTTAAGCATATGTATGATAGTAAACAGAACTTGTTTGTCTGAAAGAAAAAAAAATTAAATGCCACTTTTAAGATACCGAGATATCAAAGTCATAAAAGTCTGTATTAAAAATCAATAACATTAGCGTTAGAAACGCTCGGCACACATGTCTGCACTTATGCTAGGTTCACCTTTGGAAATGGAACAGTCTACATGGGCAACACAGTGCCCTCACTTAGTTTGTAGTACAGTATGTAACTACACACTCACCCTGGAATTAATCGTCCCAATTAAAACCACTGTTCCTCGCAGAGTTAAACAGTAGGGTTAACGACGCGACCCACTGCTACCACAGATCTCTTTAGTTCCTCTACTTGCTTCGCATAGTGGTGAAAGAACACTCTGGAAGACTTCCAGCCAGTGTATGAACGGAGATGTTCAAAATCCATACAATTGAAGAAATTTAAGGATGAGGCAACTTTCCTCGGATCGTGACCTGCGGTTGTACTGTTAGGATCCGCTCTGCAAATAAAATATGTGATTCTCGCTCTGAGTTGATTCAGAGATAAATTTGAGCCTGATGTTTCTCCCCTGAATAGTTGACCACCCTTGATGTCTGAAGTTCTATGCAGATAGACCTTTAGTCATTCTACTGGACATAGAGATGCAGCTTCTTTCAGAGGGCAGATTCTTCAGGGACCCCACCTGTTGGTGGGTAACTAATTTTTGGCGAGAAACGTAGGATCCGGAAACAGGTTCAGTTCTCCCCCATCCAGGAAATGAACACGACCTTCCTCTCTCGAGAGGGCTACAATCTCACTAACCCTGGCCCCGGACGCGAGTGCAAATAGGAAAATAACTTTTTGTGTCAAATTCTTTAACGCACACTCTTCATTGCTCAACAGAGAAGCAAAATGAAGAACTTTGTCTAAAGACCATAAAATGGGCTTTAGAGGTGCTGAAGGTCTGAGCCTAGCGCAGGCTTTCGGGACTTTATTAAAGATCTCGTTACATAGGTCGACCTGGAAGGCATATAGAATGGGTCTTGTCAAAGCAGACTTACACGCTGAAATCGTGTTAGCTGCCAATCCTTGACCATGGAGGTGGATGAAGAAAGATAAGCAGAAGTCTGTCGAGATCTCCTGCGGATTCTTCGCCTTGACAAAGGCCGCCCATTTTCTCCAAGATGACTCATATTGCCTTCTAGTAGATTTGCACTTATATTCCTTAAGGAAGTCTATGCTGGCTTTCGAAATCTCGAAACGCTTTCTCACCGCTAGGGAGAGAAAATCATGAGCTGCAGGGTCCGGGTTTTCTGTAATGAAGCGCAGACAGTTGACTTCTGGACTCGCTGGGTCAGAACTGGATCTGGTAGCGGTACAAACTTCGGCTGCAGTTCCAATGCCAGGGGGAAACACACGCTGTTCGGCCACTTGTGGGCCACTATTGCCACTACCCCCTTGAAGGATCTCAGTTTGTTGAGGACCCTCAACAGAAGGTTGTGAGGAGGGAACAGAGAAATCTTGGACCATCTGTTCCAGTCGAGGGACATCGTGTCTACTGCTTCCGCTAAGGGGTCCTCGTACGTGGACACGTACAGGGGCAACTTCTGTTGTCTTTCGTCGCAAAGAGGTCTATCTGCAGTTCTGGGACTTGATTCAGAATGAAGGAGAATGATCCTGCGTCTAAGGACCATTCCGACTCTATCGGTGTGAACCTGGATAGAGCGTCCGCCGTCACATTGCGGACTCCTTGAAGGTGAACTGCCGACAGGAACCACTTCTTCTTTTCCGCCAATCGGAAGATGGCCAACATCACCTGGTTGAGAGGTGGTGATCTCGATCCTTGTCGATTCAAGCATCTCACGACTACCTCGCTGTCCATAACCAACCTTATGTGGATCGAGTGACGCGGGGAGACTTTCTTAAAGGTAAGGAGCACTGCCATAGCTTCTAGAAAGTTTATGTGAAAGGTCTTGAATAGCTTGGACCAAGTCCCCTGGACTTTTTTCCGATGAGAGTGACCTCCCCATCCCTCCTTCGAGGCGTCTGAGTGAATCGTCACCGACGGGGGAGGTGGCTTAAGAAGAACCGACTTCTTTAGATGTCTGGCTTGGGACCAAGGCCTGAGAAGAGTACCTAGCCGAAGCGGCTGGTCTTCTCAGATCTCTTCGCGCGTTTGATGCATAACTTCTCCAATCTCCGATTGCATCCTTTAGCTGTGCTCTTAGCACTGGGTCTGTCACCGAAGCAAACTGGAGAGAGCACAGTACCCTCTCCTGCTCGCGTCTTGATATCCTTTCGGAATCTAGAAGTCTCTTGACAGAACCCGCTATCTCCTTCCTTTTCTTCGCCGGGATGGAGAAACAGTGTGACAAAAGGTCCCAGTGGATTCCCAGCCACTGGAACTTTTGAGATGGAGAAAGTCGAGACTTTTTTTTTTTGTTGATCTTGAAACCTAGGTACTCTAGGAACTGGATCACTTGACTGGAAGCTTGCAAGCATTCTGTCTCGGATGCTGCCCACACCAACCAGTCGTCCAGGTAGGCTACTACCTGAATTCCCTTTAGGCGTAATTGTTTTAGAGCTACGCTCGCAAGCTTCGTAAAAATCCTTGGGGCTATGTTTAGCCCGAATGGCATGGCTCCGAAGGCGTATAGTCTTCGTTGTAGCCTGAACCCTAGGTAGGGGGAGAGTCGATGGCTGATTGGAATGTGCCAATAGGCGTCTGACAAGTCTATAGAGACGGAATATGCCCTCTTGGGCAGTAAGGTCCTTATGTGTTACAGTGTTAGCATTTTGAATTTGCAATTCACTATGAACTTGTTGAGTGGCGACAAGTCCAGAATGACTCTGAGCTTTTCCGAGTCTTTCTTGGGAACACAAAACAGCCTCCCTTGGAAATTGATGGGCTTCACCCTTCGGATCACCTTTTTTCTCCAACAATTCTTGAACGTACTCCTCCAGAACGGGGGTGGAGTGTTGGAAAAACCGAAGGCACGGGGGTGGAGTGCTGTACCAGCTCCCGCCCAGTCCATTCTTGAGTAGGCTGTGGGCCCAGGGATCGAAGGTCCACCGATCCCGAAATTTCAGAAGTCTCCCTCCTACCGGTATCATCTCACTTGAACTGCCGTCCTGAGGTCTTGCCTCCCTGACCACGACCACCCCTGAATCCCCTTCCCCTTGATGGGCGCCTAGACGAGCCTGTGGCTGCTCCTCTAGGCTTTGCTCGAAAGGAAGTAGACTGCCCTTCGAACGCTGGGGTGAATGCCGTGGACTGTGTCGACACGGCCTGGGGTACCCACTGAAAAGTGGTCGGGGTTTGTGCTACGAACTGGGGCACTGGAGGCAATGGCAATTGCAGTTGCTGTTGCTGTCTAACAGGCTTGGCTGGCCGAGACGGTAGCCTAGTCCTCATAGTCTTCCTCTTTGGTTGAGGACCCTCATCCGGGGAAGACTTTCTTTTGATAGCCAGGCCTCACTTCTGGAGAAGGTTTCTATTCTACAAGGCGGCCTTATCAACAACTTCTTTGACCAAGTTGGTAGGGAAAAGGTCTTTCCCCAAATGTTGGAGGAGATTAGTTTCCTTGGCTCGTGCCTCACCGTAGCCGAGGTGAACACGAACTCCCTACAAGCTCTCCTTGCCTTGACGAAGCCATAAAGGTCCCTCGTCACTGTGGCCAGATGAGTCTTGGCCACCACCATGAACATTTCATGGACCTTGGGGTCACTTGCCATCGTCTCGAGAGTAGTCTGAAGAGACATTGAGGCAGCCAGTCTTTCTTTTGTCTCGAACTCTCTTCGCAAAAGAAAGTCAGACAGCATAGGAAGGTCCTCGCCGAACTGACGTCCGGCAATATCAGCCTCCAACTTTCCAACTGAGAACGTAAGATGTACGTCCTTCCAGTCTTTGTGGTCCATAGGCAGTGCCAGCGACAAGGGTTTACACTCCTCCAGGGAGGGGCAAGGCTTGCCGGCCTCGACTGCTTTTAGTACAGCCGCAAACCCTTTCTGTAAAAAGGGGAAGGCTCTAGCAGGCGAGGACACAAAGGAAGGGAGCTTCTTGCTCAATGCAGCTACCTTTGAGTTAGAGAAGCCCCTCTCTTTCATCGAGGATGAAAGAAGAGCTTGAGCCTTAGCATGGTCCATCACTATGACCTCCTTCGGCTCTGTCTCCTCCTTTGAAGCTGGTTCCTTCCTCAGCCGGACATAACAGTCCGGATATGATGCCTTGCTGGTCCAGAATTCCACCTCCTCCAGGAGAACTTAGCCCAGCTTATCCGAGATGACGATCTTTCCAGTCGTCATCGGCATGTGCTCAGCATACCTCCATGTGTTAGCATCTGAGCACAAGGGAAGGTCTTTCACATTGAGCAGTTCCATTGCAGCCGCTTTCTCCTGATTCTCCTTCTGCATTTGTTGGATCATTCCAGCAATAGAAGAGAGGGCCTGTCCCAGCTCTACTGGGAGACCGGCCGATGTTGAGGGAATAGGCTCCAGAATCTGAACCGGAGTAGCCGACACCTCATTGACCTCTTCCTCTACAACGTCTGGGGCTTGAACTTCATCCTGGGCTTCTGCCAGGAGGTCTTCCTCCAGACGCTCGTCCACGTCAGACATCCTGTCATCTAACTGGATGTCTTGCATCGCGACCACGACTTCAGCATCCACCTGGATCTGAACTTGGGGGATCTCCTCTTGAGGCTGGGGAATCACTGCATCAGCTGATGCCTTAGGGAAAAGATACGCCCTCATCTTCTCACTTGGAAGATAAGGGCCAGAGTGTTTCTTTTGGAAGCCCCTTACCCAGGTAAGAAGCTTCTCCCTAGCTATATCCCTTGATTCCGCCGTCCTAGGGGAATCAAAGGCCTCAGTAATCAGATTAGTGCACACAGTACATACCTGAGGGTCCCAATACCGGAGATCATCCTTGGAGACAGCGCATGCTGCGTGTCTCCTACAAAACTCATGTCCGCAGAGGTTCTTGCTGCGGACGTTGCAGAAAACACTTCCCCACCTCGGAGGGTCCTTCTGTAAAGAGAAGAAATTTCCATGAGTATCAAGTGAACTATGTATCACTGGATATGCATGGTATAGCATAACAATTCAAAAAGGAAAGACACACACTTGTGTTTCTCTCACAACCCATTGTTGTAGCCTTCCAGATAATAAAATCAAATGGTTAATCTCTTCTAGAGTAACCAATGCAAAGTTTCCAGAGGAAACAGGTGAAGCTCACACCTAAGCAATGATTTTAAAATCCTGGATAATAGACAGGAAAGAACTCACTTTCCTATCTGTAGGGCAACAGCAAAGGACTGCAAGAAAACACAGAAGTGTTAGAACACACAGTGCTGTACCAAAACCCATACTATAGTTTTCTTCTTACTGTATATGTTATACTGAAGAATACTAGTACAGTATAGGAGGATACGTGCCGGCCGGCACACACCATAACTAGCTTTAAAGTATACTTCTTAACAGCTATAAGGCAGCAGAACTCTGGTTCAAATGCATGTGCCGGCCGGCAGCAATTGCCGGCTGGCAACAGCCAATGTCGGCCGGCAATGGCTGCCGGCCGGCGACTACACAAGGTAGTAACCAGCTGCCGGCCACACTCTTGGTGACCGGCAGACAAGGACTGACATTAGCCGGCCGGCAAAGGTACAGGACCGATGCCAGCTGGCAGCAAAAGAACCAGAGGACTACACCCGGGTCGGGTACAGCACTAGAAGAAAAAAAAAGGATGGATGCCGGGATAAGAGTGTACACTACCTCCAAGCCCGGCAATCCGAAAGAGTGCATATAAGGAAGGGGAGAATCTAATTAAGGCTTCCTGACCAATGCCGTCTGGCTCTACAGGAAGGCATGGATGAGGGACCAAGGGAGGTCCGGGCAGCACTCAAAATATAAGACCCTTGCCGCTGCCGGCCGGCAAGGGGCTGATTCAATTCCACATCCTAACCTATTCTAGATCCAGATGTAGAATGACGTACAGTACTGTAATGGCTAGGCCATTACGGAGATAGAGGGGGAAGGGACAAAAGAGGGTCCTACCAACCTTGCTTTAGTGACGGATCACCCACAGCCAAGAAACTCATCTTAGCCTAAGGGAGATCCAAGTGGGAAGGCCAGCAATACTTGCCAGCTCCCAGAGCACCAAAGCAAGGAAGGTGTTGCTACTCCCAGGGAAAGAAACTTATCCTCCCCCGAGAACAGCAACAAGGACTAGTCTGGTAGATCACAAAAGAAGGAATCATATCCACAGAAACCTTCGGTAGTGACCTAAGGAGGCTAAGCCACCTTTGTCTGTGTCAGGCCAGCGAGGGAGACTCTACCCCAAGCCAGACAAACACAGACTCAGACTAAAAAACTCTGTTGTTCTGTCCCTCTTTGAACCAGACTTACTGGAACAGGAAAGTACAGTAACACCCCAGTATAGTTTTATCGAAAATTAATTCAGAAAAAAACCACTTACGGATAAGCCCAAGGCTTAAACAGAGGGAAAGGGATTGCATACCTTCTCCGAAGAAAAGAAAGCAACCGGGGAGTATGAGAAAGTATACTAAGGCTCCATAAGCAACTTAGCCTAGGCACCAAGAGAATCGATTACCTAAATCACCGAAACTCACTCGTATACTATCTTGGAAATATTCCACACAATCTTAAATATATAAAAAATAGCCTAAAGCTTCAATAAAATTTTAATACACTCGGAAAACCCAAATTCATGCATGAAGAACTAGGACCAAACGACTAGGCTACATGGCCTAGCGTAGGCCAGAATGGCGAATACTTCGCCAAAATAATACTAAGCACGAAAGGAAATCCTATGTAATGCTAAATAGCTAAAATTTACTAAAGCAAAACAGCCGGGAATGTCGCTCTGACTAACTAAACTTATACCTAGCGAGCGACAGCGTCCATGACGCATTCGGTAGGCTACGGCTCTTGTAACAAAGATTAATCCTATTAATCACTCCAAAATTTACCAAGAGCTTACATTTATACATAAAACACATGATACTTAACTTATCAGAGGCCGACGAAGACGAAGAAGCCATGAAAAGCAGAATTAATCCAAGATTTGCGAGAAACACATGAAAGAACACCGAGTTGTTAAGCTACGCAAAAAGGAATACAGATGGCGCCAGGATTGGCGCCAGGCACGCTTACGAAACGGGAGATAGGGAGCCTTGGGAGCGGCTCCCCCTTTTTCTTTCCCGAATTCGTTTCTTGCCAATTGCCCCCTGCGAGACAAAATCTCTGTCAGGGTGCAGATTGCCATGTGGCGTGTCAAGAATACGTCCTCTGATATTTCGCGATATCCCTTTAAGGAGGGATATTCGCTCCAGGAGTTAGAATTCTGGTACCTTAAGGTAAATTCTCTGGGAATATCGCCGTAGTTGTAATATACCCTAGGAAGCTACCCTATAGGAACTTCCATCAGGACGACATGGCTTGAGCCCAAAAATATATATATATATATATATATATATATATATATATATATATATATATATATATATATATATATATATATATATATATATATATATATATATATATATATATATATATATATATATATATATATATATATATATATGCCTCTAATAGAAAGCACTTGAGAAGATGCATCAAGAAACCAACCTCTTGATGTAACTATAACGGTGGAGGAAGGGAAAAGAAGATATTGTGATGGGTTAAGAGTATGTTGTGAGTCAAAGGCAAGATGAATGCAACTGAGTATGTAAACACTAGGTCCTGGTGGAAGGTCACAAAATACAAACATGCTATTTCTTGTCAAACCGGCTACCGGTTCTGTTAACAGTTAACAATGAATTCGGCAGACAGGTTAATACAAGTCGCTATCAGTGTGAGGGGAGAGTTAAGAAGATACAAAGAATATTATATACAAAAAAGAGAAATATCGTTACTATGTACGATCGTGTGACACACGGGTGATACATGGCTCCCCCCAAAAAACTGACATACTGTACATGCTAGATAGGGCAACCTGATCTAGAGAGGCATTCTATAGGAAGGTCATCTGGCAAGAGATGAGCAGGTTTTAGACGATCAATGGAGACCCAGTTTTCTTTGCCACAAATGTTTAGTTGGAATGCTTTTGGATTGCGTTGGATCACAAGGAAAGGACCTGTGTAAAGGGGCTTTAGCGGTGGCTGGCTAGTGTCGTTGCGTAGGAAGACGTACATTGAAGAGTGCAAGTCTGTCGGTATAGGATGCTTTGCTGGGGTCTTGTAAGTCTGGCGGCATGGAGTAAATTTTCCCACGATGTGACGTATGCGTTGGAGATCGTCAGAGGACGTGGCAAAAGGAAAAAAATTCGGCAGGGATGACCAACGGGTTGCCATATACCATTTTAGCTGCCGAAACGTCCAGGGCGTCTTTAGGAGAGGTCCTTAGAACAAGGAGGACCCAGGGGAGCTGAATAAATTAGTTGGAGTCTTTAAAGCAGGACATCAAAGCTACTTTGAGGGTGCAATAAAAACGTTCAATCATTCCATTGGCAGCGGGGTTTTAGGCAGTTGTCTGATGTAGGGTGATGCCCAGGAGATTCGCTAATGATGTCCACAATTAAGAGGTGAAAATGGTACTCCTGTCAGAAGTAATATGCTCAGGGATATCAAATCTTGCTATCCATCCTCTGAGAGTAAGGCAGATGTACATGAGGCGGACGTTGCCGTTTCCATAGGAATGGCTTAAGGCCAATGAATGGAGCCGTCGATGACGGTAAACAGGTAACTATGTCCTTGTGATATAGGTAGGGGGCTTACAATGTTGACGTGAATGTGGGCGAAACGACGCTGAGGTTGAGGAAAGGTACTCACTCCTGAATCCGTGTGTTGATGTACCGTTTTGTTGTAGGCGGTCGAGGACGATGTGCAGGTGACGGAGGTGTTCCTCTTTTGAGGAAGAGAACACAAGTGTGTCGTCCACGTAACATACACAGACAGGAGGTCACCTAAGATGCCATCCATGAGACGCTGTGTAGTGGCCCCACCATTACAAAGGAAAAAACAGGAGTAATTGAAGGTGTATGTAACGAAGGGAGGGGTGATGGCGGTCTTGGGGACGTCTTCTGGATTCATAGGCCCCTGATAATACCACTTCGGGAGGTCGAGTGTGGAGAAAACCTTCGCTTTGTGCAGGTAGGTCCTGTCGGCGATGTTTGGGAGGAGTTAGGGATGCGGCTCTTTTTGCATGTTCAGGCGCCTATAATCCCCAAACGGACAGAGGCAGCCATCTTTCTTTAGGATGATGTGAAAGGGTGACAACCATGGGCTGGAGGCCTTTTGGCAAAGACCCATTTCTTCCATTTCATCGAACGTCTGTTTGGCGGCTGCCAATCGATCTGGTGCCAGATGTCTGAATTTACCGAAGATTGGGGGCCCATCGTCTTGATATTGTGATAAATACCGTGTTTGGCCGGGGACGTGGGTGTTTGGCGAAGTTTTAGACGGAAAACTTCTCTGTAGGACGTTAGGAGTTGAGGGTTGGCATCCTTGGGTGCACTGATGTGAAGAGCGAGGTTGAAGGGGGCAGTTTTGAAGAAGTATCGATAAGTACAAGTCTGCATTGACCATTCATCGGTGTGAAACACCGACCAGAAGGTGGAAATGGGAGTGGAAATCCGCACTGGAGGATTGGCAATGTGACATTAGCAACGAGCAAATTCCAATTAAATTTGCTGTTTCCAAACGATAATGTGAGGTTCTCGTAAACGTAGGTGTTATCGCAGATCCATTGGCAGCTACCAGGCGGACGTTAGCAGACTTAGACAGACTACGTCGTGTCTTGAAGAGTTCCCTTGCCAAAAGAGAACGTCAAGCACCCATGTCTACCAAAAATCGCATGCCTGTTCCTGCATCATGTAAAAAGAAAAGATTAGAAACACAGGACGCCACCGCCACGAGCGATGACCTACTTACATGTTTTTTTGGCCACTGACATTCCTTGGTACATTTCATCACGGCAGCCCCGAATTTGGAGTGGTAGTAGGAAGACTACGGCCTATGGGCGGTAGAAAATGGCTGTAGAGGTCTTTGATTGGGGCGTGAGCGAGTGGTGGGTGATGTTTGGCTTTGTCACCGCTCCGGCATGACACAGGGTAGGCGTGTGTGTCCTACGGCATTCACATCAGCTTCGGTTGACGTTGAATAGGAATCCTCTTCGTCAGGATTGGAGGCGTTGATAGAGGTTTTGAAGGTCGTGAAGTGGCTGTCCATAAGGGCATCGGCTTTGGTCATCAAGTCCTTTATGGTTAAACTATCGACATCAAGTATGGCAGCGTGTACAGGCTCGGGTAAACACGCCGTTTACCCGACCCTGTACCCAAAGTGCATGAAGTAGGTTCACCTCACGAAGAGAACCATTTGCAGCAGGTTGCATGCGAGCGATACTGGTCATATCCCTGAGGGCAAGCGAAGCCCTTTGGTCCCCTAATGGTTGTTGAGAGAGCTAATAAAGCTTTGCTATATGGGCGGCAGCGGCGGATTTAGGGGGGGCCAAGTAGGCCATGGCCTAGGGCCCCGCGCCTGTGAGGCCCCGCGAAATTTGATTCATAATTCGGCGTGGGCACTTTATAATTAATGAAAAAAAATTTCTTCACGCTTGTGTCAATGAATTTGTGCGAAATAACATCTACACAGGCAATTACAACATTTGCAATTTGGCAATTAGGCTTTTGCAATTTGGCATTTTGCTGCATTTGAGCTGTGTAATGAATGTGGTGTTTAGTATGCATGAAAGTGAGTTATATGCACTTCATCGGTTCAATGACTTTGAATTTCATACAGTTTGCTTGCAAGCAACATTTCGAATTCGCAAGTTGATGCAATAATGCAAGCTCGGTTTTCTGTCAATCTATCATATAAATTGTGTGAATATTATTCATTGTGTGTGGACCAGTGGACTTTTCTTTGCTTCTTGTTGGGTCCACGTGGCGCGATTACTAACGTTCAATCTGCACTCTGATTGGCTGTTGAACCCTGTATGCACATGCTTACATGTATGCATTAATGACTCATGATAAATCTTGTGCAAGTATAACACGAATACTCTCATCTGTGTGCTTTATTTTGTGCTAGCATGCTTTTTTATCAGTTTGCTCTTTCTGCCTGAAGTGTTCACTCTCATTGTTTTCTGAGTGCATTGGCCTCATCTGACTTCTTGACGTAGCTTCCGGCTCATTTCTGTGGGTAGAGCCATAATATCTATAGTTAATAATTATTCATGTTTTTCATTTTCAGGATAAGGTAGTGAGGCTGCACTGACCACTGAGGCATAATGGAGAAATCAACAAGTCGTAATCGTGATACAGGGAGAAAGTATAAAGCAGGCTCTGTCAAACGACAAGAAAAGGCAGATGAAAAGGAAAGAGTAAAAAAACTACCAAAATAAAACTCAATGATTGGCATATTCAACAGTATCTGCACCTGCAAAGTCACAAATTCACATTGAATCTGGTCCTAGCTTGAAAAAACCAAGTACAAGTGTTGGTGCTAGCTTGAACAAACCAAGTGC
>NC_090740.1:50531429-50541429 GCF_036898095.1 Palaemon carinicauda
ATATATATATATATATATATATATATATATATATATATATATATATATATATATATATATATATATATTTCTTTATTTATATAAATATATATATATATATATATATATATATATATATATATATATATATATATATATATATATATATATATATATATATATATATATATAGCATATTCGAAGCATTTCAATAAATGACATGAAAGATATTGTTATCATTGCGTCTTATCAGCTACTTAAAAGTAATCAATTTTCATTAACTAAAGAAATGACATAATTTTTTTTTTTACATAATCAGATTATCTGAATATATTTCCCCGGAAAACATATTCTACGCATCAGCTTAAACGAATTTTTACTGGATATCATTGGTTGAAAATATACTACAACTTTTTTTATTCCACGTAGTCCATAATGAATGACTTATTCCATGAAAGGTGGGTTTATAATGTCACTGCTCCCAAAACCGTATCACATTTCCCATCCTTTTTAAAAATACGAAAAATGTAATTCCTATAGTTTTATTATTATCGAAAAAACGGATGAGCTTAATTTTAGGCCCAACAAAGGCTATTCATTACCGACATGATGAAATTATATATTCATTTCATTTTTTTTTTTTTTGGGGGGAAGGGCGTTTTGCAAAATGGAAAATATTAGGCTTTCATAGTGACTGTATGAATAATTGTGCAACGTTATCTCATTGGTGCGAAATTACTAAAACATTTGAAATTAAAACATCTGTCAGCGAATTGAATCCTAGTTTTAGGAAAAGTGATTACCATAAATTTCAACTCACCATTATTTTGGAAAGTTCCCCACTTTTTTTTTTTTTTTTTTTTTTTTGGGGGGGGGGTTGGGGGGGTGAATTGAATATGATAAAATTACATGAACATATATAATTGTTTATATAATTGCAATTAGTATTTTAGATAAAATAATGAAAACCGATAAAAGATTTCTGAAGGTTTTATCAATATCTTGCATAGAAGTCTATATACTAAAAGTGATCTCTCATTATCTCATTACTCATCAAGTCATCTATATAAAACAGACAGGAAAATACTTTGACAATATTGCGCATGCGTTTGGTTGAGTGTTTGTTTGCTTGTACGTTGGTAAACTATTATTCATAAGGTATTTGTTTAAATGAGTTGCTACTAAACACTAGGCAACGGCAAGACAGTTTCAAGCTAGACTAATCTATACAGGGCTTTTGAAAACATCATAAGTAAACCTGTATTAAACCTGTATAAGATTTTTATCAAAAATTTTAACAGTAGGCTAGAGAAAATCATTCCTACGGTACCAGAACATCATCTTCCTTCTGAAGCATTTTATATCAGTTTTCACTCTCACATAATCTTTCTCTTTTAAGCAAATTGACTTAAATCATTCAAAAACAATTCTCAGGAATCAGATCAGGATTATATGTGAGATTGACACCAAGCAAATCCTTAGAAACTTGCTCACGATTATATTTAAAGAAGATAAGGATTCCTTTATTTCCAAAGACTAAAAGATAAAGGCGAAAGGTTTCCTGGACTACAACATAACAAAAGTCTTTCTAATAGATTGCAACAGAATGACATTCAACAGAGCTTTTTCTCCTAAATCGGTTAAAGCCTACCCAATTATGCATGCCTGATACCATTAATCACTGACACAATCTATTCCAAATGTTATATTTAATTTAGAGTCTCCTTCCCTGTATTACAGACTAAATGTCCCTGATATTTAGCAAACTACCAGACTGGGGTGTCCCTGTACATTATTTAGTCTCCTCAGAGAAGGTACGAATTATATTTCACTGTTTTTTTATCAAACTTTAGTGGTGGTTTAGTTAATGGATACCCTATTTAAAGATTTATAGGCTTCTCATGAATGGCAGAGGCATGGGACAGTGACATTGTGCTATCAAGCATGACAATGCCTGAGAGACTGATCATAATATATATATATATATATATATATATATATATATATATATATATATATATATATATATATATATATATATATGTGTGTGTGTGTGTGTGTGTGTGAGTGTGTGTATATATATATAAATATATATATATATATATATATATATATATATATATATATATATATATATATATATATATATATATATATATATACACATAGGGTCTAGGCAAATTCATCGACAACAATTCACCGACAACAATTTACCGACAACAATTCACCGATAACAATTCACCGACATACACAATTCATCGAATATAGATTTCACCGAAACCCGAGAGAAAAAAACGGAAAAGTTAGAAAAGTGTAAACCTTTTATTATCATAAGTAAGAATGTTTCCGTTAACCACCAATTAACATAAGACACCGAAGAAAATGTAACAAACTTATTAGCTTTTTGCTAACAATTGCATTATTCTTTCGTAATTTTGTACCCTGTGGCCACGGGGGCATATAAAAATTAGAATAGCGCCAACGTTATCCCTGCGTGTCGTAAGAGGCGACTAAAAGGGACGGGACGAGGGGGCTGGGAACCCCCTCTCCTGTAAAAAATTCCTGCGAGACATCGACAAGGAGATGGAGCTGGGGGGAGAGTGACTGCTCCCCGCACTCTAGTTTTGGGGTGTTTAAATGTGCGTGGATGTAGTACGATAGAGAGTAAAAGATGTGAGATTGGAAGTATGTTTAGAAGTAGAAGGATGGATGTATTGGCCTTGTGTGAGACAAAGATGAAAGGAAATGGTGAAGTGATGTTTGGTGAAATGTCTGGTAGAGTGTCTGGGATTGAAAGGGGAAGAGCGAGAGAGGGTGTGGCGTTATTGCTGAGTGAATGGATGACAGGTAAAGTAGTGGAATGGAAGGAGATATCATCTAGGTTAATGTGGGTAAGGGTTAGGTTGGGTAGGGAATGTTGGGCGTTTGTCAGTGCGTATGGGCCAGGTAGTGAGAAAAGTGAAGAAGAGCGGAATGAGTTCTGGAATGATTTAACTAGGTGTGTAGAAGGACTGGGTAGAAGGAATTATGTAGTCGTTATGGGTGACTTAAATGCTAGAGTGGGCGCTGGAGAGGTAGAAGGTGTCATTGGTAAGTATGGCGTACCAGGTGAAAATGAGAGTGGTGAGAGACTGGTAGATATGTGTGTTGAACAAGAGATGGTAATAAGTGCTAGCTTTTTTAAAAAGAAAGATAAAAATAAGTATACATGGGTAAGAGTGGCAAATGGAAGAGTAGTAGAAAGGGCATTAATGGATTATGTGTTGTTAACTAAAAGAATGTTTGGAAGATTGAAAGATGTGCACGTGTTTAGGGGTATGGCTAACGGTATGTCTGATCATTTTTTGGTGGAAGGAAAATTAGTTGTAGCAAAAGAGTGGGGGAATAGAGTAGGTGGATGTAAAAGGGAGGTAGTGAGGATTGAAATGCTAATAAAACCGGGGGTAAAAAGTAAGTATCAGGAAAGGTTGAAAATGGCATATGATGAGTTGAGAGTAAGAGAAACTGGTAATTTAGAGGAGTGGAAGTTAGTAAAAGAAAATTTTGTTGGGATTGCAAGTGATGTATGTGGCAAGAAGGTTGTTGGAGTCAGCATGAGGAAGGGCAGTGAATGGTGGAATGAAGGAGTGAAGGTGAAAGTGGAAGAGAAAAAGGGGGCTTTTAAAGAATGGCTGCAGAGTAATAGTATAGAGAAGTATGAAAAATATAGAGAGAAAAAGGTGGAAGTAAAGCGCAAGGTACGTGAGGCAAAGAGGGCAGCTGACCTGAGGTGGGGTCAGGGATTGGGTCAGTCATATGAAGAGAATAAGAAGAAGTTTTGGAAAGAAGTGAAGAGAGTAAGGAAGGCTGGCGCAAGAATTGAAGAGACAGTGAAAGATGGAAATGGAAGGTTGTTAAAAGGAGAGGAGGCAAGGAAAAGGTGGGTGGAATATTTTGAAAGTTTGCTGAATGTTGAGGATAATAGGGAGGCAGATATTATTGCTGTTCCAGGTGTTGAGGTGCCAGTGATGGGAGATGAGAATGAGAAAGAGATTACAATAGAGGAAGTGAGGAGAGCACTAGATGAAACGAGAGTAGGAAAAGCATCTGGTATGGATGGTGTGAAAGCTGAGATGTTGAAGGAAGGGGGTGTGACTGTACTTGAATGGTTGGTGAGATTGTTTAATGTGTGTTTTGTGTTGTCAATGGTAGCAGTAGATTGGGTCTGTGCATGTATTGTACCACTATATAAGGGTAAGGGAGATGTGCATGAGTGTTGTAATTCAAGAGGTATTAGTTTGTTGAGTGTAGTTGGAAAAGTGTATGGTAGAGTATTGATTAATAGGATTAAGGATAAAACAGAGAATGCAATTTTGGAAGTACAGGGTGGTTTTAGAAGAGGTAGGGGTTGTATGAATCAGATTTTTACAGTTAGGCAGATATGCGAGAAATATTTAGCAAAAGGTAAGGAGGTGTATGTTGCGTTTATGGATCTTGAGAAACCATATGATAGAGTTGATAGGGAAGCAATGTGGAATGTGATGAGGTTATATGGAGTTAGTGGAAGGTTGTTGCAAGCAGTGAAAAGTTTCTACAAAGGTAGTAAAGCATGTGTTAGAATAGGAAATTAATTGAGTGATTGGTTTCCGGTGAGAGTGGGGCTGAGACAGGGATGTGTGATGTCGCCCTGGTTTTTTAACTTGTATGTTGATGGAGTGGTAAGAGAGGTGAATGCTCGAGTGCTTGGACGAGGATTAAAACTAGTAGGCAAGAATGACCATGAATGGGAGGTAAATCAGTTGTTGTTTGCGGATGATACTGTACTGGTAGCAGACACAGAAGAGAAGCTTGACCGACTAGTGACAGAATTTGGAAGGGTGTGTGAGAGAAGGAAGTTGAGAGTTAATGTGGGTAAGAGTAAGGTTATGAGATGTACGAGAAGGGAAGGTGGTGCAAGGTTAAATGTCATGTTGAATGGAGAGTCACTTGAGGAGGTGGATCAGTTTAAGTACTTGGGGTCTATTGTTGCAGCAAATGGTGGAGTGGAAGCAGATGTACGTCAGAGAGTGAATGAAGGTTGCAAAGTGTTGGGGGCAGTTAAGGGAGTAGTAAAAAATAGAGGGTTAGGCATGAATGTAAAGAGAGTTCTATATGAGAAAGTGATTGTACCAACTGTGATGTATGGATCGGAGTTGTGGGGAATTAAACTGATGGAGAGACAGAAATTGAATGTGTTTGAGATGAAGTGTCTAAGGAGTATGGCTGGTGTATCTCGAGTAGATAGGGTTAGGAACGAAGTGGTGAGGGAGAGAACTGGTGTAAGAAATGAGTTAGCGGCTAGAGTGGATATGAAAGTGTTGAGGTGGTTTGGCCATGTTGAGAGAATGGAAAATGGTTGTCTGCTAAAGAAGGTGATGAATGCAAGAGTTGATGGGAGAAGTACAAGAGGAAGGCCAAGGTTTGGGTGGAAGGATGGTGTGAAGAAAGCTCTGGGTGATAGGAGGATAGATGTGAGAGAGGCAAGAGAGCGTGCTAGAGATAGGAATGAATGGCGAGCGATTGTGACGCAGTTCCAGTAGGCTCTGCTGCATCCTCCGGTGCCTTAGATAACCGCGGAGGTAGCAGCAGTAGGGGAGTCAGCATTATGAAGCTTCATCTGTGGTGGAAATGTGGGAGGTTGGGCTGTGGCACCCTAGCAGTACCAGCTGAACTCGGTTGAGTCCCTGATTAGGCTGAAGGAACATAGAGAGTAGAGGTCCCCTTTTTGTTTTGTTTCATTGTTGGTGTCGGCTACCCCCCAAAATTGGGGGAAGTGCCTTGGTATATGGATGGAATTTGGTAAAAACAATAAGTACGAGTGTTTCTCGTTAAAAAGCAATTAACTTTAAAAATACCGAAGTTTCTTAATTTGGTTAAAACTTTGATTTCTTTTGTTTAGAACGATAACTGAAAAGCCCATCAGGCCGCTCCAGTTTATAGAATCGGAGAAGTATCGCTGTTCTTCTGAACGGTTAAAGAAGATTGTTGATAATTATCATTCTTATACGAGTATTATTGATTCTTTGAGAGCAGTAGCTCATAATCTTTCTTTTTTATTTTAATGAATAATTTGACACTTTTATTGCAATTTATTGTACTTTCACTTATTGTTTTTAAATAGACATTTTTACACTTTCATTGTACTTAGCTATTCTTGATAACCTTTTATTCCAATAAAAATCACAAAATAATCGTTAACTGTTTCTTTTCCCAATATAATAATCGAAGGATTACCTGGGTTTCGGTGAAATGTATATTCGATGAATTGTGTATGTCGGTGAATTGTTGTCGGTAAATTGTCGGTGAATTGTTGTCGGTAAATTGTTGTCGGTGAATTGTTGTCGGTAAATTGTTGTCGGTGAATTGTTGTCGATGAATTTGGCGGCTCTTTTATATATATATATATATATATATATATATATATATATATATATATATATATATATATATATATATATATATATATATATATATATATATATATATATATTATTAGGTTAACGTAAAATTATTTCTTTATTTTATTTAAATCAGCCTTGTTTTTCTTTTTAAGTTAAAGTATTTTTGTTTTTTGTTTACTATAGTGTTAATGTAAGTTAAGTGGCTCTCCGATTGTTGAATAGTGTTTTTGCGCCTCCTCCTCCTCCTTTGTGTATTAGTGGACTTTCGTTTTAACGATTGTTATTTTTTTGGCTGTGAGTGTTGATGAACGCTGGGAAGGTGATGAGTGGACATGGTCGACCGGTGAAGGCAGTTCGGGTCTTGACAAGCTCTCACCAACAATATTTCTCGTCTCAGCATTCCTTGTGACTTGGAGGACGGCTTTGGCTATTACCTTCGTACTTCAGTTGGAGTGTTTAGCAGATGCTCATGTCATCTGCGACGGTAGTTTTCTGCTACTTGTTCCCGTCGGAGGATTTGCACGGGATTTGTGTCGACGCTGTTTCCCGACACTGAACCTTGATTTTACTGGCCGTATTCATCCAGTCCAGCTGTGTACGAGTGTGAAAGCAAACTGGCTCGTGAGGTGATAAGTAGGGAGGCTGACGCCAGGTAAGACAAATTATCGTTCCTCTTGTATAGGGAAGTGGATTGCCCTTCAATGCCTGGCGTACAGTTTTACCCTTCAGTATAGCGGCTTGATGGATTAAGTACGGCCCTGTATTCAACTCCCCTTCTGTACTTCACTTGAGGTGAAGTTATATATATTATTAATTGTCTAATTCTATATATACGAGTTCTATTGCTATGTTGTGTAACTGTTTAATTCTGTATTGTTTAGTTTTGTAAGATAGGTAGGAATATTAAGGTTTTCGTTGTTTCCATCTCCTACTTCCTTCTTCCTTTTTATTATTAGCTTATTGATTTTGGCTAGCTGTATTTGGATCCACGTCGTTATTATTAAGTGTTTTCTCTCTTGGAATTTTCTCATGTTTAGGGCTGAGTGTAGTAGCTTTAGGTTATTTTCTTGTGAGTTCCCGAGAACCATTATTTATTTTCTTGAATGTTTGTATAATTTAGTGTATTTAATCTCACAAGGTTGATTTAAGTTATTGTTCTTGTTTATAATAAATATTGTTAAATTTTCTTGGGTCTCTGTTTCTGTCTTTCCTTATCACTGACGTACTTTTACCGACTGCAAGCCATGAGAATTTAAATATCTTAAAAGAACCTGTATTACAACCTGGTAGGTTGTAACATATATATATATATATATATATATATATATATATATATATATATATATATATATATATATATATATATATATATATATATTTATATATATATATATATATATATATATATATATATATATATATATATATATATATATATATATATATATAGTCAGTGCCCAAGCCCCCTCCCCACCTAACCCAAGACTGGAAGAGGCAGGCAATGGCTGCTGATGACTTGGCAGATAGACCTATAGGCTCTCACAAACCCCAACCCCCATCCTTAGCTCACAAGGAGGGTGAGGTTGCAGTGACCAAAGTAACTAACGAGTCTGAGCGGACTCGAACCCCATTCTGGCGATCACTAATCAGAGACGTTACCACATCGGCCACCACAACCCTGTAGCTAAACAAGATTTTCAATTGATTAGTAAGCAGTTTTAATTAGCATATTTAATTATTTCACTGAGAATCACACAATAAATTTCTATTTTATTAAGATATACATTATACGAGATAGAGTTTCGTTCCTGTCGAAATATTGATAACTACTGAATTATTCTTGGTAAAGCCGGAATATACCTATTCTGTTTGAATGTTATGTTATGAAGGAGAGCTTCAAAATCCCTAGAAAATATTAAAATAATACACATGATATGCTTAATAAATATAATTTATATTTTATCCATATGTAATTCTGGGAATTATGGAACTTATATTATCAAAGAAACTTTGGCCAGTGTTTAGACTTGTAATATTTCTTAACGCATTAGAAAGACTGCTATATGTGTGAAGAGGGATAGTGAATATTAATGTAATTTTCATGATTACAATTATTGTAGTAACTCTTAACAAGATTAGTTGAAGAATCCTGGAAATCAAGACAAAATAAAGCGTAAAAAGATTAACCAATTCTACATTTAATGGGATAGGATCAGTAAAAGTAGATGCTATAAAGGTTTAAAGGGTGATAATAATAGTTCGTATAAATCGAAATCGAAATCAAATAATCCTGAAACAGATAATATAATAAGATACACTTATTTACATTTTCTTTTTATTTAAACTTAGTCCACCATTTCCCACATATTAGTATGTTCTTTGAATTTTACCAATTATTAATAAGGAAAATAAGCAATTTGTAGAATTTCCTCATATATGGTATACAGTCGTGAATATAAATGTCAAACTTTCTTCATGTTTATTTTATTATTTGCAACAATATGTACCGTTAAAAAAACCGTAATTTTAATTGGATATTCTCCGTAAAAAAAAAAATATATTGTTTTCAGTCGTCTTTCAGAAAAATACTGGCGACCATAGGTTTTCTATACTTTTCTATTATCTTTTATGGTTGGCGACCGTAATATCAATCCTATACGTCAATATATATTATCAAAACGGTAAAAATCCCTGGAATAAATATTGCCTAATACTTATCGTGTTTTAATGCAAATTTTGAACAATTTGGCTTTTTTCCTAGATGAATCCTGGAATAAATATTGCCAGACATCTACCGTTTTGTAATGCAAATTTTTAACAATCTGGCTTTTATCCTGGATGAATTTTGGAATAAATATTGCCAGACTACCGTTTTTTTTTTATACAAATTTTGAATAATATGGCCTTTATCCTTGATGAACAAATGAACATACAGGATAGACTTTCACTGGGCCTGAAATGAGATTTCCTTAATACTATTGATGGTTTTCATTGCCGCTTCCTTGTTCGTCAAGCAATCCCGGGAATTTCCGTTAAGCTCAATGAGAGTTCTAGGATGCTAAGGATTATTCAGATCGCTGCTTTTAAGGACTTTGTATAGATATTAGTTCACTCATAGAACAACGTTCAAAGCTAATCATGATTTATCAGTTTTTCTATAAAATTGTTAGGATTTATTTAGAAATATTTGTTACAAATTCTTTTAATTTTTTTTTTCATTTTTTTTTTTTCTTTTTTTTTCATAGAAAATTGAATTTTGATCGCAGTTAACTTTTCATATGGTTTGTTTTAACGTTTTAGATGTTCATATTCGAGTGAGGTATTTTGAGTTTCATTTTATGATAAATACCGCTAAATTTTGGGAAGCTTTCATAGTCTCTTGAGGACCTGGCGAAATGAATTGGTGGTATTTGTAAGGAAAATTAAATCTAAACATGATAAAGCGATATAGAAATAGGCTCTTGATAAGTGTTTGTCTTCTGCTTATATGCCATGAAGAATTGGTGATTTTAATTAAAAAAAAGTGAAGTTCAAATCTCTATCGAAGAACCTCCATTATTATGACAATCACAAGGAATACAAGGCATAAGAGGTCACAATGA
>NC_090740.1:50551429-50558929 GCF_036898095.1 Palaemon carinicauda
ACCAGAATTATGCCTACCTCCAAGCAGACGGTAATCCTTAACGTCGTGAGACATGAGCCTTGACATATCGAACATCACTAACAGTTTCCAAAGCCTCTAGACAATGTTAGGTCTCTCGTAAACATTACCCAAAGTCATTTCTCCGGGTTACAAGTATGGTAGTGTACGGACAAAAAAAAAAAATAAAAATAAAAATGGAGACAAGTAAAAAAGAAATTTAAAAAAATAAGACAAGTAATAATCAGAGGCAAGGCACATTAACATTTCCCTATCAAGCAGGACAATGTCCTAGAGACTGACCATATATACATATGGTCAACGACCAAGCCTCCTCTCCACCCAAGCTGGGACCAAGGAGGACAAGGCAATGGGTGCTGATGACTCACCAGATAGACCTATAGGCTCCCCTAAAAGCCCCATCCTAGCTCACAAAGATGGTGAGGTTGTAGCGACCAAACAAACTAACGATTTTGAGTGGGACTTGCCCCTGAATCTGGCATTCACCAGTCAGAGACGTTACCACATCAGCCACTATGTGGAAGAAAAGAAAATCAGATGTTGTTCTGGTATGCAATCTCATTTATGGCGTGTTCTTAGAAATTAAAAATATATAATAAGTAAAAAATGGAGTAATTACTCAAAAGTGACACTATTTTTGATGAATGTATTTTATGGACACTTTTCATTAATCACTCCATTTTTTATTTAAATGAGATTGCACACAAAAACAGCACCGAAAATGATTATCGATTTTGGGTCTATTTAAAAAGAATACATTTTAGGTCAACACAAACTAGTTTAAAGGTCTAAAGGTTTAAAGGTCGCTCATGAATGGCAGAGGCAAGGGACAGTGACATTGTCCTAGCAAGTAGGACAATGCCCTTGAGACTGACCATGTATTATATGATCAGCGCCCAAGTCCCCTCTCCACCCTAGCTACGACCAGGGAGGGAAAGGCAATGGCTGCTGAGGACTCAACAGATAGACCTATAAGCTCTCTCAAACCACCCATGCCTAGCTTTAAAGGATGGTAAAGCACTAACGAGTCTGAGCAGGACTCGAACCCCGTCTTGCAAACACCAGGCAGAGACGTTGCCAATCAGATTTGGGGTTGAAAACAAAAGGAAAAAGTAAAGCCCCACCCAATATTAGGAAGATCTAATCTTTGAAAATAAAGGGAAAAAGGGGAAAATGGTTTATAAGTAAAGTGGAAAGAGCCAGAGAAGAAACATATGTAAATAGAATGACAGTATCACCTGAAGAGATATACTCGTAGGATGCTACAAAGGTGACTGTTGTACCATCATCATCAGAGGTATTTGGGATATTCCCCATACTTATTCAAACCTTCTATAAACATTGCAATGATAAACCATTCTTACCTGACATCAAGACCACTTGATGTCAGTCAAGGGAAAGCCATCTTTGCGCATTATATCCATATTGTTATCGAAACAAAAAGGCTATAATCAAAGTTTTCGTTAAAGAAGCTTCAGTCAGAACTTTTGCGGTGCAGCTAAACCCTTTGTTCAATGGGATGACAGTGGAAAGAAAGATCATGCTCACTTTAAATTTTTTCTATGAAGACCACTTGATGTGTGTCAAAGGAAAGCCATCATGAGGAATATATCCATATTGTTATTGTAACAAAAGGGCTATAATCAAAGTTCCTGTTAAAGTTGCTTCAGTCAAATATTTTTTAGGTATAGCTCCACTTTATGGTCAATGGGATGAATATAAAAGGCCATGAGTTCCGGGGAGAGGAAAAATAAAACATAAAAAAGTTAATGTCTATAAGAATCCTGCTAACATGTTCCCTCGCTAGAGGAACAAATTTTTTCTCTGTTGAGTGCCAACGGGAAATTAGAATCAGCAAAATGAGGCTTTATCAAAATTAACAATAATTGCTAGGATGGAACAAAGGCTGTTACATCACTTAGCAGATTCCCTTGAATAAAAGATGTAGCATATTTATTATTATTATTATTATTATTATTATTATTATTATTATTATTATTATTATTATTATTATTATTAATTGCAAAGCTACAACCCTAGTTGGAAAAGCTGGATACTATAAGCCCAGGGGCTCCAACAAGGAAAATATCTCAGCCATAAAAGGAAACAAGGAAAAATTAAATATATTAAGAACAGCAACAATGCCCCCCCCCCCAAAAAAAAAAAAAAAAAAAAAAAAAAAAAAAAAAAAAAAAACATTTCCTATTATAAACCATGAAAAATTAACAAAATAAGGGGAAGAGAAATAAGATTGAATAGTGTACCCTCAAGAAAACTCAAAATGGTAGTTTTTGTAGTTGACCAGATTCGGCGACAAAAAGAAATTTGCACTAAGTTGATTTCCTCTAATCTTATAAGTTGTTTATGCTTTCAGTGACACGTGGAATATAGATGGAATTTTCTACAACCGAATTTCCAGCAAGACAAATGTATATTACTCCACATTACTTAGATTTCTTCATGTTTTTTTTTTTCTTTTTTCCTTGAGTTTTACAAGAAAACAGAGTTTATGAATTTTCTGTCGCTTCAACCTCACACTTCCTCCTCTCAAAATCCGAAAATGCATCATCTTAATTGCAATAGCTTTCCACTTATGAAAGTAACTTGAAAATATAAATATTAAGATATTCATTTTAAATTAGACATCAAAAGGCTCAGTAAATTATGAGGAAGAGAGGGAATATCTGGCCGTGTCTCAAAGGCAATTGCACATCACAGCTTCCTTATTTAATATCAATCTAAAATTATATCAGATAATCAGAAAAATCTGGTGGGGAACTACAGTATTTTACTAAACTTTATCATTCATAATCACCAATTACAGAGAAAATATACCTGGACTATTTGTATACAAAATAATATTTACATAAATACATACATATGTATGTATATATATATATATATATATATATATATATATATATATATATATATATATATATATATATATATGTATATAAATATATATATATATATATATATATATATATATATATATATATATATATATATATATATATTGATATATATATATATATATATATATATATATACATATATATATATATATATATATATATATATATATATATAGGTATATATATATATATATATATATATATATATATATATATATATATATATATACCTATATATATATATATATATATATATATATATATATATATACATATATATATCAATATGTATATATATATATATATATATATATATATATATATATATATATATATATATACATATTGATACATATATATATATATATACCTATATATATATATATATATATATATATATATATATATATATATATATATATATACATATATATATATCAATATATATATATATATATATATATATATATATATATATATATATATATATATATATACATATTGATACATATATATATATATATATATATATATATATATATATATATATATACATATTGATACATATATATATATATATATATATATATATATATATATATATATATATATATATATATATATATATATATATATGTATAAACAGGGCTATTTTCCCTGTTTAATTCATAGGGCTCGTAGTATCTTGCTTTTCATACTAGGGTTGTACCTTAGAAAATTATAATACTAATACTTAGGAATAAAAGAGAATCTTATGGATAATTCATTTGAAAGTCTAATCCCCACAGATTGTAATCTATTTACTAATTTTTCAAACCACCCGAACAATGAAAACAAATCCAGGTAGATTATATGTGTTTTCATAAACACTTTGATGTGGCCAATGGTTTTATTTTGGAAATTAATTTGTACGATATATAATTGTTTTAAATTCTAAATATGAGGGAAGTAAAAGTAACACTCCTATGATCAGTTGAATTCTGTTTCGCGTAGAGTATGTTTTCCATTGAAATTAAATTTTTTTTCAAGATAATAATAATAAAAATAATAATAAAAATAATAATAATAATAAAAATAATAATGAAAATAATAATAATAATAATAATAATAATAATAATAATAATAATAATAATAATAATAATAATAATAATAATAATAACAATAATAATTATTACAATAATAATAATAATAATAATAATAATAATAATGATAATAATAATAATGATTATTATTATTATTATTATTATTATTATTATTATTATTATTAAGAATAATACAGAAATGAGAGGATGATATTGCGTTTGCTCTATCTGTTGTACAATGGCTGTTGTGTTTAACATTTATAGAATCGATACTGTCGCACGGTATCAAATTCTCCACCAGTAAATTACAAAATATATGAAAAACAAAAATCTGCCACTATCGAATAATAGAAACCTTTTGTATCCAACAAGGGAATACACCAATCTATAAAATTATCTAACCTTTCCAGTTCACAATATGAAGGTATTCTTTATCGATTTTCATTGTTCTGGTATAACGCTCTATATATCCTAACGTAAATAGAATTGCGATTATAATTTCTATGAAAAGCAAAAGTTTCCTTCCAAAAGAAATATACATTTTAATTTTCTAATGAAATTTCATAAAAACTAAAATAATATCCTATTTCATCAGCTAATCTAATAGCAAAGAATAGGTTATTATTATTGTTATTATTATTATTATTATTATTATTATTATTGTTGTTGTCATTGTCATTGCCATTGTCATTATTATTATTATTATTATTATTATTATTATTATTATTATTATTATTATTATTATCATTATTATAAATCATTATTATTTAATATTATAATTATTTATTATTATTATTTAATATTATAATTATTTATTATTATTATTTATTATTATTATTGTTAATTATCATTATCATTAATTATTAATTATTATTAATTATTTATTACTATTATTATTAATTACTAATTATCATTAATTATTAATTATTATTAATTATTAATTATTATTATTATTAGTTATTAAGTATTATTATTAATAATTATTATAATTTATTATTAATGATTAATATTATTATAATTAATCATTAATTATTTTTATTAATTATTATTAACTATTAATCATCATTAATTTAATATTATTATTATTATCATTATTATTATTATTATTATTATTATTATTATTATTATTATTATTATTATTATTATTATTATTATTATTATTCATTATTATTAATAATTATTATTAATCATTATTCTTTTTATTATCATTATTATTATTTTTGCTATTATTATTATTATTATTGTTATTATATTTATTTTTATTTATTATTATTATCTATTATTATCATTAATTACTAAATACCATTATTATTAACAATCATATTATTATTATTATTATCATTATTATTAATATTAATATTATTATTATTATTATTATTATCATTATTATTATTATTATTATTATTACTAATTATGATTTATCATTATTATTATTATTTATGATATATTATTATCATTACTATTAATTATGATTTATTATTATTATTAATTATGATTTATTATTATTATTATTATTATTATTATTATTATTAATTATATTAATTATTATTAATTATTAAAATTATTTTTATTATTATTATTATTATTATTATTATTATTATTATTATTATTATTATTATTATTATTATTGTTGTTAATGATTAGCATCATTATAATTGTTAATGATTAACATCACTATTATTGTTAATGATTATTATCATTATTAATGTTAATGATTATCATCATTATTATTTTTAATGATTATCATCATTAATATTTATTATCATGTATAAAATCAACATTTCCCTCTAAATCAGTTTGATGAGTATTTTTCAACCTCCCAATGGCTTCCTTGGCTTACAAATTATGCATTTTGGTATGAAGCAATATCTGATCATGGATAAAAGGATGAAACTTGGCTGGATATCCCCTTGCAATGGTAAATATAATTCACAACTCACAGATAGTGAGACAGATTCGTGATCTTTGTACTTATCAACACATATTTTCTGGCAAGCATTGACTAATACATCTTATAAAAAGGTCAAATTAAATTAAATTAGCTATCTTATTATGATAATTTAATTATTGGACGAGAGTACGGATATTAGGATACAAAATGTTTATTCAGATGAGAATAATCATCAAATTCACAGAGTAAAGAAAAACACGTTGCATTATTACATCTCATATAAAGGTCACATGAAATCAACATTAGTGATTTGTCATTTAATTATGTTAATCAAATAATTGGGCGAGAATATTGAATTCCAAACACATAATAATTAATCAGTCAAAAATAATTCACAGTGTAATGAAAAGCAGATTGTATTATTAATGTAAACCAGAACACAGCAGTCTAGTCCTGTACATTATGATTAGGGCCAATTCACCATTATTTTTTTTTTTCAAGAGAAAGTAAATACGTAAAAAAGCTTTTTTATATCTGTTACCGTATACTGTTTAAAAAAGCCGTAATTTTAATCGGACATTTTCCGTAAAAATATAATGATCTACTCCGTATATCAGTAAAATACAAGCGACCGTAATTTTACCCTACTTTGTTATTATTGTTTACGGGTTGGTGACGGTAATATCACTCCTTTATGAAAATAAAGCATGGTATAATAAATAAAACTAAAGTTTAGAAAGACGAAATATGAAACATCTGCATAAATGAGAAAATTTCTGTGAGAACGTTTGAAATTTTCTGCGATTTACGATGGAAGGTAAAATTCTCTTATTCAAGTCAAGGTCATAAAACACGAAGAATGGCAAAAGTCTCCGCTGAATTGAAAGAGCCATTTAAAAGTCAATTTCCAGCGGAATCATAATTTTATTCTCAGAGAAATTCTGAACAGTCAAAGGAAGTCCCAGAGCCTTATTTTGATTACTTTTATGATTTGTTATTCACTATAAAGTACTATATTTCACTGGAACTTATATAATAGATTTTAATATTTCATCAAATCTCTATTATTCATAAATTATCAATTTCGCTTTTCTTAGTTAATGTATTTTTATTCATTATAATACTTGCCTTTTTCAGGTTAGTTATAACGGTTTGTATTCAAAAGCATAGCTGAATTTTAATGTGTTGTGTAACATCCGTCTGTCACACGATCGTACATAGTAACGAAATTTCAATTTTCTCTTATATATTATCATCTGTATCTTCCCTCTCCCCTCGCACTGACAGCAACTTGCATCAACCTGTCTGCTTTTCCCATTGTTAACTGTTAACAAAACCGGTTGCCAGTTGGGCAAAAAATAGCCTGTTGTATTTTGTGACCATCTTGTCGGGACTTGGTGTGTACATATACTCGATGTACCGTAATAAAGTTACTCAGCTGCTTTCATCTCGCCTTTTGAGTCACAACCTACTTCTAGTCCGTCACAGTTGCTTGGAAGTTCCTTGAAAAAGAAACATTGGCTTACAACACTGTTTGTGGATCAATTTGAATAGTGTTAGTTTTCAATACGTGTCACTAAGATAATTAATA
>NC_090740.1:50563502-50583502 GCF_036898095.1 Palaemon carinicauda
ATCGTGCTCGACCGCCTGCAACAAAACTGCCTTGTAGTCCGGTACGATAAGTGTACCTTTAGCGCCAACGAAGTGTTGTTCTTAGGGCACCGCATCACTCCTGAAGGTGTCCACCCCCTCCCTGAGAAGGTAGCAGCCATTCAGAACTTCCACGTGCCCTCGACCGTCAAAGCTCTGCAGGAATTCTTGGGCATGATCAACTATTATCACCGTTTTCTGCCAGCCATTGCCGCCACTCTTGCTCCCCTCTACGCCTCCCTCAAGGTCAAGCCGAAGGACCTGAAGTGGGGTCCCCTTCAAAAAGCAGCCTTCTGCAATGCAAAGAAGGCCCTATCAACTGCTGCGGCTCTCACATTTCCTATCCCACACGCCACTCTCCTTCTCTCCACCGATGCCAGCGACGTCGCTATTGGTGCAGTACTCGAGCAGGTGGTCAAAGGCTCGCCCCGCCCATTGGCCTTCTTCAGCAGAAAACTGTCCAAGGCAGAATCGGGTTATTCTACCTTCGATCGAGAATTGCTGGCGGTGCACTTGTCTGTCCGTTACTTTCGCTATTTCTTAGAAGGTGCGCCCTTCGTCATTCGCACAGACCACATGCCTCTGGTGCACGCCTTCACTCGACAGTCTGACGCCTGGTTCGCCCGTCACCGACAACATCTCTCCGCCGTGGCTGAATACAATTGCACCCTCCAATACGTCCCTGGGAAAATGTATCCCGTTGCCGATGCCCTGTCAAGAAACACGTTGGCTGCCGTTCAACTGGGATTGGATTACAACGCCCTGGGTGAAGCCCAACGACAGGATCCAGAGTATCAAGCTTGTAAGACATCCTGCGCGTCCCTCCGTTGGGAGGACTTTCCCCTCGAAGACTCCAACACCACCCTTCTCTGTGACGTCAGTACTGGTAGACCGCGACCTTGGATTCCTGCTCCCATGCGCCGACAGGTGTTTGATTTCATTCACAGCCTTTCCCATCCCTCGTGCCATTCTACTGCACAGCTGCTGAAGGCAAAGTTCATTTGGCAGGGCATTTCTAAGGATGCTAAGGATTGGGTTCGCGCCTGTACTTCTTGCCAAACTTCCAAAGTATATTGACACACAGATTCAGGAGTGGGCACCTTTCCTCAAACTCAGCGTCGTTTCGCACACATTCACGTCGACGTTGTAGGCCCCCTACCCATATCACAAGGACATCGTTACTTGTTTACCATCATCGACCGCTCAACTCGTTGGCCTGAAGCCATTTCCATGGAAACTGCAACGTCCACCTCATGTACATCTTCCTTACTCTCTGGATGGATTTCAAGATTCGGTGTCCCTGAGCATATTACTTCTGACAGGGGAACCACTTTCACCTCTCAATTGTGGACGTCATTAGCGAATCTCCTGGGCATCACCCTACATCAGACAACGGCCTACAACCCCGCTAGCAAGGGAATGGTTGAACATTTTCATCGCACCCTCAAAGCAGATTTGATGTCCCACTGCAAGGATTGCAACTGGTTTACTCAGCTTCCCTGGGTCCTCCTGGGACTAAGGACCACTTCTAAAGACACCCTCGACGTCTCTGCAGCTGAAATGGTGTATGGCGACCCATTGGTCATCCCTTCCTATTTTTTTTCTTCTACAACCTACTCCGACGATCTCCAGCGCATACGTCACGTCGTGGGAAAATTTATTCCGTGCCGCCAGACTTACAAGCCCCCAGCGAAGCATCACATACCAATGGACTTGGGGAAGAGGATTCAGGGAAGGATGCGGTCAAGGAGGCAAGGCCTCAGGTCCACAACAGCAGAAGTGAGATACATCCAGTAGGAGGGAGACTACATCTATTTAGGAATCGTTGTACCTTCGATCCCTGGGCCTTCAACCTAATAAATAATTGACTGGTTTGGAGCTGTAGAGTCCTCCACCTCAATTTCCTCAGTTCTTCGAACACTCTACCCTCGTTCTGGAAGAATATGTCCGAGAACTCTTAGAGAAAAGAGTAATCCGAAAAGTTAAGTCCATTAAGTTCCAAGGAAGGCTGTTTTTTGTTCCAAAGAAAGACTCAGAAAAACTCAGTCATTCTGGATTTGTCACCACTCAACAAGTTCATATTGAACTACAAGTTCAGGATGTTCACACCTCAACACATAAGGACCCTACTGCCCAAAAGGGCTTATACCTTCTCTATAGACTTATCTGACGCTTATTGGCAAGTTCCAATTAATCGTCATATCTCCTGCTACCAAGGCTTCAAGTTACTAAGAAGACTTTACGCCTTCAGAGGTATGCCGTTCGGGCTAAAAATAGCCCCAAGGATTTTCACGAAGCTTGCGAATGCAGCCGTCCATCAATTACACCTAAAGGGGATCTAAGTAGTGGCCTACTTGGACGACTGGCTGGTGTGGGCAGCATCCAGGACAGAATGCATGTAAGCCTCTAAGAAAGTGATCCAGTTCCTGGAACATCTAGGATTCAAGATCAACATCAAAAAGTCTCGACTATCTCCAGCTCACAAATTTCAGTGGTTGGGAATCCACTGGAATTTGGAGTCACATCGACTTTCCATTCTTGGAAAGAAGAGGAAAGAAATAGCAGGATCTGTCAAGATACTACTAAAATCCAAACGGATATCAAGACGCGAATAGGAGAGAGTGCTGGGCTCTCTACAGTTTGCTTCGATAACATATGCAGTGCAAAGAGCACCGCTAAGGGATGCAACAGGAGTCTGGAGAAAATACGCATTAAACGCGCGAAGACATCTAATGAGACCAGTACCGACTCGACTGCGAACGCTTCTTAAGCTGTGGTCCAAAGCCAAGCAACTGAAGAAATCAATACTTCTTCAACCTCCTTCCCCGTCAGTTACTATCCACACACACACGCTCCAAAGGAAGGCTGGGGAGGCCACTCTCACCAGAATAGAGTCCAAGGAGCTTGGTCCAATCTTTTCTAGTCATTTCACATCAACTTTCAAGAAGCCATGGCAGTACTTCTGACACTAAAGAAAGTATCTCCTCAACACTCGACCCACAAAAGATTGGTTCTAGACAGCGAGGTGATAGTGAGATGCCTTAATCGACAAGACTCAAGGTCACCTCAAATCAACCAAGTGATGTTGGCCATATTCCGTTTGGCGGAAAGAAAGAAATGGCACCTGTCAGCAGTTCACATTCAAGGGTTCCGCAATGTGACAGCGGATGCTCTATCCAGGTTTACACAAATAGAGTCAGAATGGTCACTAGGCACAGGATCGTTCTCGTTCATCTTGAGTCAAGTCCCAGAACTGCAGATAGAACTCTTTGCGACGAAAGACAACAAGAAAATACATCGTTATGTGTCCCCATACGAGGATCCGCAAACGGAAGCAGTGGACGCTATGTCCCTAGACTGAAACAGATGGTCCAGGATTTAACTGTTCCCTCCGCAGAACCTCGTTTTGAAGGTCTTCGACAAACTGAGATCCTTCAAATGGAAAGCGGTAATAGTGGCCCAAAAGTGGCCAAACACCGTGTGGTTCCCTCTGGCATTGGAACTACCACTGAAGTTTGTACAGCTACCGGATCCAACCCTGTCTCAGCGAGTACAGAAGTCAACTGTCTGCGCTTCATCACAGAAAACCCGGAACCTGCATCTCATGATTTTCTCTCCTTAGCAACAAGAAAAAGATTTGGGGTATCAAGAGACAGTATAGAATTTTTGGAGGGAACCAGAAGACAATATAAGGCATCATGGAAGAAGCGGGTGTCCTTTGTCAAGACGAAGAAACCCTAAGAAATCTCGACAGATTTCTGTTTATCATTCTTCAATCACCTTCATGTGCAGGGTTTAGCAGCCAACACAATATTAATGTACAAGTCTGCCTTGACAAGACCGATACTATATGCCTTTCAGGTCAACTTTCTAACGACGTTCTTAATGAATTCCGAAGGCCCGTGCCAAGCTTAGTCATTCAGCGCCTACAAGACCTTTTTCATGGTCACTAGATAAGATTCTTCATTTGGCCTAAATAATGAACAATGAGGATTGTGCTTAAAACGATTTGACTCAAAAAGTCATATTTCTGTTTGCACTCGTTTTGGGGCCAGAGATAGTGAAATAGTGGCTCTCTCTAAAGAGGAATGCCACGTCCAGTTCTTGGAGGGAGAACTGAATCTATTTCCAGAACCAACGTTTCTTACCAAGAACGAGCTACCCACCACCAGGTGGGGTCCCTAGAGAATCTGCCCTCTGAAGGAAGATGCATCTCTATGTCCAGTGGAGTGCCTAAAAGTCTATCTTTATAGAACTTCAGACTTTAAGGGAGGACAGCTCTTCAGAGGAGAAACCTCGGGTTCAAATCTATCTGAAACAACTAAGGGCGAAACTCACCTATTTTATTCGCAGAGCGGATCCAGACAGTACACCCACAAGTCATGATCCGAGGAAAGTTGTCTCTTCCATAAATTTCTTTAATTATATGGACTTCGAACATCTTCGTTCGTACACAGGCTGGTAGTCATCCAAGGTGTTCTTTATGCACTATGCGAAGCAAGTGGAGCAACTCAAGAGGTCTGTGGTAGCAGCAGGTAGAATTCTTAAACCTGATGTTTAAATCTGCGAGGAACAGTGAAATTAATTTAGGACGATTAATTAAGGGTGGGTGTGTCGTTACAGACTGAGTGATAGGCCACTAACGTTTTCTTACGAACTGTTCCATTGACTTTTGTGAACTAAGCATAATACAGACACATGTGCCAAGCGTTTTTTATGCTAGTGTGAATAAACAGTAATACAGACTGTATCAACATTATTAATAATTCGATTAAAGGGGAAAATCTGTTTCCTTTCTTAAACGAAACAATATTTTCTGTTTACTGTTTTCTTTATGCTTTTTTGGATATCATCCACATTTTATATATTTTATAAATGTTGACTGTTCTATATGTTTATTAATTTTCAATAAACTAGTTCATAGTGAACTTTACGTCTTATTCGCCCACACTCATTTATTAGAAATGTATGGGGCATTAAGTTTAAAATATGGATAATTTTATCATGGAATGTCTTTTAAGATTGTTCCTCACTTCATGCAAACATTCACTCGCTTTAATCCTTCCTTATGAAGGATTAATGTTGTTCCCTAGGGGGTGATGGTGGAGATGCAAAATTTGTTCCTATATGGATACAACTGTTATCAGATACTTTAATACAAGTAAACACACTAGGGGAGATGTCAGTAATTCATACTGATATTGGTGACTCTTATACAAACTTTGCTTTATAATGTATATGGTGAGACCACTATACACGCTTGTCATTTTGTCATCCATAGGTAAGATGTACTCCTCGAGACCTTTTCCAGAGTCTATTTTGACTCTTCCCTATGGGGAGCAGGAAGCACTAACATAGTTCATGCTCATATGAAATGATGTATGACGGTAACATCATAGGTTTCTAGGTCTAGACAGACCAGGAAAACACTTTCTTGAGGGTATGGCACTAGTTTAGAATCCACAGATACAGTAATGCTCTGGTAAACTTCCATGAAGACGACATGGCCTGAGCCCAAAAAACGTATTTTGAGCGAAGCAAAAAATCTATTTTTGGGTGAGGTAGCCATGTCGTCCTGATGGACACGCCATTCTTTTTATTTTAAAAAAGGCTTATTGACCCCTCCCTATAATACAGTATCTGTAGCACCTGGTGTATCGCTACAAGGAATAAATATGGCGTTACTGTCTTCATCATATACACACTAGAAACGGAATAGGAGAGATACTTTATGAATGGCTCTCTTTTTATTCTCATTTTTAGATTCTTGTCACTGTACCCCTCGAAGCGTTAATACTGTTCGGGGTGAAGATAGCTATGTGGCGTGTCAAGAATACGTCCTCTGATATTATGCGAGATCCCTGTTAGATTTATTTACGGATATTCGCTCCAGGAGTTAGAATTCTGGATACCTTATGGTAAAATTCTCTGGGAATATCACTGTAGTCAAATATACCCTAGGAAGCTACCCTTTAGGAACTTCCATCAGGATGACATGGCTACATATATATATATATATATATATATATATATATATATATATATATATATATATATATATATATATATATATATATATATATATATATATATATATATATATATATATATATATATATATATATATATATATATATATATATATATATAGGTACTGTATATAAAAATAAAGTAAAAATTCTGCTATACATTTTTTGGCATTGATGGGAATTCGATACTAAACTGCTAGCAGTTTACGAAGGTCCAAATCAGAACCTTTTTCGACTTTGATCAAGTCTACCGGTTTTCCTTTATTGAATATTGTGAGGATGTTCTAAAATAGTTAGTAGCTAGCCAATTTAAAAATTAAGCACTAATGAAAAATAAGCATGATGCATTTAAAAAGTTTTGATAACAAATGAACACTAACTGTCGAACTACACCTGGCATACGGCCCAAGCATCGTTGGTCTCGCTAACAGCTGCAGCCTTTTTTGGCACAAAAAACGGATTTTGAGCAAAGCAAAAAATCTATTTTTTGGTGAGATGGCCATGTTGTCCTGATGGAAGTTCCTATAGGGTAGTTTCCTAGGGTATATTACAACTACGGCGATATTCCCAGAGAATTTACCTTATGGTACCCAGAATTCTAACTCTTGGAGAGAATATCCCTAATGAAAGTACCAGGGATATCGCGAAATATCAAAAGACGTATTCCTGACACGCCACATGGCAATCTGCACCCCGAACAGAGATAACACTTTGAAGGGGTCAATTTGCAAGAAAACGAAAACGAGAAAGAAAAAGGGGAGCCGTTCGCAAGGCTCTCTCTTCTCCCGTTTCGTAAGCGTGCGTTGCGCCGATTCTGGCGCCATCTGTATTCCTTATAGCGATACACGAGGTGCTACAGATACTGTATGTAGGGAGGAGTCCTACAGCCCATTCATGGAAAGGGAAGGGCGGGTCCATCAGGATGACATGGCCATCTCACCCAAAAATAGATTTTTCGCTTCGCTCAAAATCCGTTTTTTGGGCTCAAGCCATGTCGTCCTGATGGAAGTATACTAGAGCATTACTGTATCTGTGGATTCTCAGAACGTGCCGTATTCCCCGGAGGTATTTCCCCGGTCGACTAGACCTAGAGACCTAATATGTTACCGTTATACATCTTTTCAACTAACCATAAACCATATTAGAGCTTCCTGCCCCTTACAGGGAAGAGTCCTACTAGACTCTGGAAAAGTCTCGAAGAGTACATATACCTATGTATGAATACCAGGCAAGCCAATATAGTGGTCTCACCCTATATTAAGTAAAGCATAGTTTGTAAAGAACCACTGCGTCAATATGATATATCGACCAGTTCTCCGCTCAATGCTTGTATTGTACAAAGGTTTATATCCGCATAGGAGGAAACTTGTAAATCCGCCACCGTCCCCTTATGGGATGGAGTCCTCCCGCTAAGGGAAAGCATAAACCAATGCAACATTAGCTTGCAGCTTGCATAAAGGAACAATCTATTAGAATTATCCCAGATAAATATACATAGAATGAATGCTCAATTATACCAATAAATTGACACTGGTGAAGGAGACGCAAGGTTCTCAAGAACAAGTTTATTGACAGACAATAAATAGACAGGTTAACAATAATTATATATATATATATATATATATATATATATATATATATATATATATATATATATATATATATATATATATATATATATATATATATATAATATATATATATATATATATATATATATATATATATATATATATATATATATATATATATATATATATATATATATATATATATATGGTAGAAGGAATTATGTAGTTGTTATGGGTGACTTAAATGCTAGAGTGGGTGCTGGAGAGGTAGAAGGTGTCGTTGGGAAGTATGGCGTACCAGGTGAAAATGAGAGTGGCGAGAGACTGGTAGATATGTGTGTTGAACAAGAGATGGTAATAAGTGCTAGTTTTTTAAGAAGAAAGATAAAAATAAGTATACATGGGTAAGAGTGGCAAAGGGAAGAGTAGTAGAAAGGGCATTAATGGATTATGTGTTGATAACTAAAAGAATGTTTGGAAGATTGAAAGACGTGCACGTGTTTAGGGGTATGGCTAACGGTATGTCTGATCATTTTTTGGTGGAAGGAAAATTGGTTGTAGCAAAAAAGTGGGGGAATAGAGTAGGTGGATGTAAAAGGGAGCTAGTGAGGGTTGAAGAGCTAATAAAACCTGGGGTAAAAAGTAAATATCAGGAAAGGTTGAAAATGGCATATGACGAGGTGAGAGTAAGAGAAACTGGTAATTTAGAGGAGGAGTGGAAGTTAGCAAAAGAAAATTTTGTTGGGATTGCAAGTGATGTATGTGGCAAGAAGGTTGTTGGAGGCAGCATGAGGAAGGGCAGTGAATGGTGGAATGAAGGAGTGAAGGTAAAAGTGGAAGAGAAAAACAGGGCTTTTGAAGAATGGCTGCAGAGTAATAGTATAGAGAAGTATGAAAAATATAGAGAGAAAAAGGTGGAAGTAAAGCGCAAGGTACGTGAGGCAAAGAGGGCAGCTGATCTTAGGTGGGGTCAGGGACTGGGTCAGTCATATGAAGAGAATAAGAAGAAGTTTTGGAAAGAACTGAAGAGAGTAAGAAAGGCCGGCACAAGAATTGAAGAGACAGTGAAAGATGGAAATGGAAGGTTGTTAAAAGGAGAGGAGGCAAGGAAAAGGTGGGCGGAATATTTTGAAAGTTTGCTGAATGTTGAGGATGATAGGGAGGCAGAGATAATTGCTGTTCCAGGTGTTGAGGTGCCAGTGATGGGAGATAAGAATGAGAGAGAGATTACAATAGAGGAAGTGAGGAGAGCACTAGATGAAACGAGAGTAGGAAAAGCATCTGGTATGGATGGTATGAAAGCTGAGATGTTGAAGGAAGGGGGTGTGACTGTAATTGAATGGTTGGTGAGATTGTTTAATGTGTGTTTTGTGTTGTCAATGGTACCAGTAGATTGGGTCTGTGCATGTATTGTACCACTATATAAGGGTAAGGGAGATGTGCATGAGTGTTTTAATTCAAGAGGTATTAGTTTGTTGAGTGTAGTTGGGAAAAGTGTATGGTAGAGTACTGATTAATAGGATTAAGGATAAAACAGAGAATGCAATCTGGGAAGTACAGGGGGGTTTTAGAAGAGGTAGGGGTTGTATAAATCAGATTTTTACAGTTAGGCAGATATGCGAGAAATATTTAGCAAAAGGTAAGGAGGTGTATGTTGCGTTTATGGATCTGGAGAAAGCATATGATAGAGTTGATAGGGAAGCAATGTGGAATGTGATGAGGTTATATGGAGTTGGTGGAAGGTTGTTGCAAGCAGTGAAAAGTTTCTACAAAGGTAGTAAAGCATGTGTTAGAATAGGAAATGAAGTGAGCGATTGGTTTCTGGTGAGAGTGGGGCTGAGACAGGGATGTGTGATGTCGCCGTGGTTGTTTAACTTGTATGTTGATGGAGTGGTGAGAGAGGTGAATGCTCGAGTGCTTGGACGAGGATTAAAACTGGTAGACGAGAATGATCATGAATGGGAGGTAAATCAGTTGTTGTTTGCGGATGATACTGTACTGGTAGCAGACACAGAAGAGAAGCTTGACCGACTAGTGACAGAATTTGGAAGGGTGTGTGAGAGAAGGAAGTTGAGAGTTAATGTGGGTAAGAGTAAGGTTATGAGATGTACGAGAAGGGAAGGTGGTGCAAGGTTGAATGTCATGTTGAATGGAGAGTTACTTGAGGAGGTGGATCAGTTTAAGTACTTGGGGTCTGTTGTTGCAGCAAATGGTGGAGTGGAAGCAGATGTACGTCAGAGAGTGAATGAAGGTTGCAAAGTGTTGGGGGCAGTTAAGGGAGTAGTAAGAAATAGAGGGTTGGGCATGAATGTAAAGAGAGTTCTATATGAGAAAGTGATTGTACCAACTGTGATGTATGGATCGGAGTTGTGGGGAATGAAAGTGATGGAGAGACAGAAATTGAATGTGTTTGAGATGAAGTGTCTAAGGAGTATGGCTGGTGTATCTCGAGTAGATAGGGTCAGGAACGAGGTGGTGAGGGTGAGAACGGGTGTGAGAAATGAGTTAGCGGCTACAGTGGATATGAATGTGTTGAGGTGGTTTGGCCATGTTGAGATAATGGAGAATGGCTGTCTGCTAAAGAAGGTGATGAATGCAAGAGTTGATGGGAGAAGTACAAGAGGAAGGCCAAGGTTTGGGTGGATGGATGGTGTGAAGAAAGCTCTGGGTGATAGGAGGATAGATGTGAGAGAGGCAAGAGAGCGTGCTAGAAATAGGAATGAATGGCGTGCGATTGTGATGCAGTTCCGGTAGGCCCTGCTGCTTCCTCCGGTGCCTTAGATGACCGCGGAGGTAGCAGCAGTAGGGGACTCAGCAGTATGAAGCTTCTTCTGTGGTGGAAATGTGGGAGGTTGGGCTGTGGCACCCTAGCAGTACCAGCTGAACTCGGCTGAGTCCCTGGTTAGGCTGGAGGAACATAGAGAGTAGAGGTCCCCTTTTTTGTTTTGTTCTTGTTGATGTCGGCTACCCCCCAAAATTGGGGGAAGTGCCTTTGGTATATGGATGGATATATATATATATTATATATATATATATATATATATATATATATATATATATATATATATATATAAATATATATATATATATTATATATATATATATATATATATATATATATATATATATAAGAGGAGGATGACCAAAACTTTAAGCATAAGTATGATAGTAAACAGAAACTTGTTTATCTGAAAGATAAACATTAGTGCCACTATTAACATACCGAGGTATCAAAGCCATAAAAGTCTGTATTACTAATCAGTCACATTAGCTTTAGAAACGCTCGGCACACATGTCTGCACTTATGCTAGGTTCACCTTTGGAAGTGGAACAGTCAACGTGGTCCACTCGGTGCCCTCACTTAGTTTTTAGCACAGTATGTAACTACACACTCACCCTGGAATTAATCGTCCCAATTAAAACCACTGTTCCTCGCAGAGTTGAACAGCAGGTTTAACGACGCAACCCACTGCTACCACAGATCTCTTTAGTTGCTCCACTTGCTTCGCATAGTGACGAAAGAACACTCTGGAAGACTTCCAGCCAGTGTATGAACGAAGATGTTTAAAATCCATACAATTAAAGAAATTTAAGGATGAGGCAACTTTCCTCGGATCGTGACCTGCGGGTGTACTGTCAGGATCCGCTCTGAGAATAAAATATGTGATTTTCGCCCTGAGTTGTTTCAGTGATAAATTTGAGCCTGACGTTTCTCCCCTGAATAGTTGACCACCCTTGAAGTCTGAAGTTCTACGAAGATAGACCTTTAGTCAATCTACCGGACATAGAGATGCATCTTCTTTCAGAGGGCAGATTCTCCAGGGACCCCACCTGTTGGTGGGTAACTCGTTCTTGGCGAGAAGCGTAGGATCCGGAAACAGGTTCAGTTCTCCCCCATCCAGGAACTGAACACGACCTTCCTCTCTCGAGAGGGCTACAATCTCACTAACCCTGGCCCCGGACGCGAGTGCAAATAGGAAAATAACTTTTTGGGTTAAATCCTTTAACGCACAATCCTCATTGTTCAACAGTGAAGCAAAATGAAGAACTTTATCTAAAGACCATGAAATGGGCTTTGGAGACTGAAGGTCTGAGCCTAGCGCAGGCTTACGGAACTTTATTAAAGATCTCGTTAGCGAGGTCGACCTGGAAGGCATATAGAATGGGTCTTGTCAAAGCAGACTTACATGTAGAAATCGTGTTAGCTGCCAACCCTTGACCATGGAGGTGGATGAAGAAAGATAAGCAGAAGTCCGTTGAGATCTCCTGCGGATTCTTTGCCTTGACAAAGGCCACCCATTTTTTCCAAGATGACTCATATTGACTTCTAGTAGATTTGCACTTATATTCCTCAAGGAAGTCTATGCTGGCTTTCGAAATCCAGAAACGCTTTCTCACCGCTAGGGAGAGAAAATCATGAGCTGCAGGGTCCGGGTTTTCTGTAATGAAGCGCAGATAGTCGACTTCTGGACTCGCTGGGTCAGAACTGGATCTGGTAGCGGTAGAAACTTCAACCATAGTTCCAATGCCAGAGGGAACCACACGCTGTTCGGCCACTTGTGGGCCACTATTGCCGCTACTCCCTTGAAGGATCTCAGTTTGTTGAGGACCCTCAACAAAAGGTTGTGAGGAGGGAACAGATAAATCCTGGACCATCTGTTCCAGTCGAGGGACACCGCGTCCACAAGGGTCCTCGTACGGGGACACGTACAGGGGCAACTTCTTGTTGTCTTTCGTCGCAAAGATGTCTATCTGCAGTTCTGGGACTTGACTCAAGATGAAGTAGAATGATCCTGCGTCTAAGGACCATTCCGACTCTATCGGTGTGAACCTGGATAGAGCATCCGCTGTCACATTGCGGAATCCTTGAAGGTAAACTGCCGACAGGTACCACTTCTTCTTTTCTGCCAATAGGAAGATGGCCAACATCACCTGGTTGAGAGGTGGTGACCTTGATCCTTGTCATTTCAAGCATCTCACAACTACCTCGCTGTCCAGCACCAACCTTATGTGGATCGAGTGACGCGGGGAGACTTTCTTTAAGGTAAGGATCACTGCCATAGCTTCAAGAAAGTTTATGTTAAAGGTCTTGAATAGATTGGACCAAGTCCCTTGTGCCTTTTTCCGATGAGAGTGACCTCCCCACCCCTCCTTCGAGGCGTCTGTGTGAATCGTCACCGATAGGGGAGGTGGCTGAAGAAGTACCGACTTCTTTAGATGTCTGGCTTGGGACCAAGGCCTGAGAAGAGTACGTAGACGAAGCGGAACTGGTCTTCTCAGATCTCTTCACGCGTTTGATGCATAACTTCTCCAAACTCCGGTTGCATCCTTTAGCTGTGTTCTTAGCACCGGGTCTGTTACCGAAGCAAACTGGAGAGAACCCAGTACTCTCTCCTGTTCGCATCTTGATATCCTTTCGGAATCTAAAAGTCTCTTGACAGAACCAGCTATCTCCTTCCTTTTCTTCGCCGGCATGGAGAAATGGTGTGACATTAGGTCCCAGTGGATTCCCAACCACTAGAACTTTTGAGATGGAGAAAGTCGAGACTTTTTTCTGTTGATCTTGAAGCCTAGATACTCTAGGAAATGGATCACCTACAGGGAAGCTTGCGAGCATTCTGTCTTGGATGCTGCCCACACCAGCCAGTCGTCCAGGTAGGCTACTACCTGAATTCCCTTTAGGCGTAATTGTTTGAGAGCTACGCTCGCAAGCTACGTGAAGATCCTTGGGGCTATATTTAGCCCGAATGGCATGGCTCTGAAGGCGTATAGTCTTCGTTGTACCTTGAACCCTAGGTAGGGGGAGAGTCGACGATTGATTGGAACGTGCCAATAGGCGTCTGACAAATCTATGGAGACGGTAAATGCCCTCTTGGGCAGTAAGGTCCTTATGTGTTGCAGTGTTAGCATCTTGAACTTGCATTTCACTATGAACTTGTTGAGTGGCGACAAGTCCAGAATGACTCTGAGTTTTTCCAAGTCCTTCTTGGGAACACAAAACAGCTTCCCTTGGAATTTGATGGACTTTACCTTTCGGATCACTTTTTACTCCAACAGATCTTGGACGTACTCCTCCAGAATGGGGGTGAAGTGTTGGAAAAACCGAGGGCACGGGGGTGGAGTGCTGTACCAGCTCCCGCCCAGTCCATTCTTGAGTAGGCTGTGGGCCCAGGGATCGAAGGTCCACCGATCCCGAAAATTCTGAAGTCTCCCTCCTACTGGTATCATCTCACTTGGACTGTTGTCCTGAGGTCTTGCCTCCCTGACCGCAACCACCCCTGAATCCCCTTCCCCTTGAGGGGCGCCTAGACGAGCCTCTTGCTGCTCCTCTAGGCTTTGCTCGAAAGGAAGTTGACTGCCCTTCGAACGTTGGGTTAAATGCCGGGGACTGTGTCGACACGGCCTGGGGTACCCACTGGAATGTGGTCGGGGTCTGTGCCACCATCTGGGGCACTGAAGACATCGGCAATTGCTGATGCTGTTGCTGTCTAAATGGCTTGGCTGGCCGAGAGGGTAGCCTAGTCCTCTTAGTCTTCCTCTTTGGTTGGGGACCCTCATCGGGGAAAGACTTTCTCTTGATAGACAGGCCCCAATTCTGGAGAAGGTTTCTATTCTCCGTGGCGGCCTTATCAAAAACTTCTTTGACCAATTCGGTAGGGAAAAGGTCTTTGCCCCAAATGTTGGAGGAGATTAGTTTCCTTGGCTCGTGCCTCACCGTAGCCGAGGTGAACATGAACTCCCTACAAGCTCTCCTCGCCCTGACGAAGCTGTAAAGATCTTTCGTCACTGTGGTCAGAAGAGTCTTGGCCACTACCATGAACATTTCATGGACCTTGGGGTCACTTGCCATCGTCTCAAGAGAGGTCTGAAGAGACATCGAGGCAGCCAGTCTTTCTTTTGTCTTGAGCTCTCTCCACAAAAGAAAGTCAGACAGCTTTGGGAGGTTCTCACCGAACTAACGTCCGGCAATATCAGCCTCCAACTTCCCGACTGAGAAGGTAAGATGGACGTCCTTCCAGTCCTTGTGGTCCATAGGTAGGGCCAACGACAAGGGTTTACACTCCTCCAAGGAGGGGCAAGGCTTGCCAGCCTCGACTGCTTTTAACACAGCCGCAAACCCTTTCTGCAAAAAGGGGAAGGCTCTAGCAGGAGAGGACACAAAGGAAGGGAGCTTCTTTCTCAATGCAGCCACCTTTGAGTTCGTGAAGCCCCTCTCTTTCATCGAAGATGAAAGCAAAGCTTGAGCCTTAGCATGGTCCATCACTATGACCTCCTTCTGCTCTGTCTCCTCCTTTGAAGCTGGTTCCTTCCTCAACCGGACATAGCAGTCCGGATATGACCCTTTGCTGGGCCAGAATTCCACCTCCTCTAGGGGAACTGAACCCAACTTATCCGACATGACGTCATCGGCATGTGCTCAGCATATATCCACGGGTTAGCATCAGAGCACAAGGGAAGGTTTTTCACGTTGAGCCTTTTCTACGGCTCACGTGATGCTGCAAGCTTCTGCATCTGCAGTTCCATTGCAGCCCCCTTCTCATTATTGTCCTTCTGCATTTGTTGGATCATTCCAACAATGGAGGAGAGGGCCTGTCCCAGCTCTACTGGGAGAGCGGACGATGTTGAGGGAATAGGTTCAGGGATCTGAACCGGAGCAGCCGACACCTCGTCGGCCTCTTCCTCTACAATGTCTGGGGCTTGATCTTCATCCTGGCCTCCTGCCAGGAGGTCTTCCTCCAGACGCTCGGACACGTCTGACATCCTGTCGTCCAACTGGATGTCTTGCAAGGCGACCGCGACTTCAGCATCCACCGGGATCTGAACTAGGGGGATCTCCTCTTGAGGCTGGGGAATCACTGCATCAGCTGATGCCCTAGGGAAAAGGTAAGCCCTCATCTTCTCACTTGGAAGATAAGGTCCAGAGGTGTTCTTCTGGAAGCCCCTTACTCAGGTACGAAGCTTCTCCCTTGCTATATCCCTTGATTCCCCCGTCCTAGGGGAATCAAAAGCCTCAGTAATCAGGTTAGAGCACACGGTACATACCTGAGGGTCCCAATACCGGAGATCACCCTTGGAGACAGTGCAGGCTGCGTGCCTCCTACATAACTCATGTCCGCAGAAGTTCTTACTGCGGACGTTGCAGAAAACACTTCCGTACTTCGGATGGTCCTCCTGTAAAGAGAAGAAATTTCCATGAGTATCAAGTGAACTATGTATCACTGGATACGCACAGTTTAGCATAACAAATCAGAAAGGAAAGACACACAGTTGTGCTTCCCGCACAACCAATTGTTGCAGCCTTCCAGATAATAAAATCCTATGGTTAATCTGTCCTAGAGTAACCAATGAAAAATTTCCTGAGGAAACAGGTGTAGCTCACACCTAAGGTATGATTTTAAAATACCGGATAATAGACAAAAAAGAACTCACTTTCTTATCTGTAAGGCAACACCAAAGGGCTGTGCAAGACAACACAAAAGTGTTAGAAAACACAATGTTGTTCCAATACTATACTATAGTTTTCTTCCTACAGTATATGCTATACTGAAGAATGCTAGTACAGTATAGAAGGTAATGTGCCGGCCGGCACTTGCCGGCCGGCACACACCATAACTAGCTTTAAAGTATACTACTTAACAGCTATAAGGCGGCAGAACACTGGTTCAAATGCATGTGCCGGCCGGCAACAGCCAATGTCGGCCGGCAATGACTGCCGGCCAGCAACTACACAAAGTAGCACCCGGCTGCCGGCCACTGCTCGTAGCGACCGGCAGACAAGGGCGTGACAATAGCCGGCCGGCAAAGGTAAACAACCGATGCCAGCCAGCAGAAAAAGAACCAGAGAACTCCGACTGCCCCGCTGCCGGCCACATAGGCCGGCAGCCGGGTCGGGTACAGCACTAGAAGAAAACAGAATGGATGCCAGGATAAGAGAGTGTACTACCTCAAAGCCCGGCATTCTGAAAGAGTGCATATAAGGATGGGGAGAATCTAATTCAGGCTTCCTGACAAATGCCGTCTGGCTCTACAGACAGACATGGATGAGAGACCAAGGGAGGTCCGGGCAGCACTCAAAGCAGAAGACCTTTGCTGGCCGGCACACTCTGCCGGCTGGCAAGGGACTGAGTCAATTCCACATCCTAACCTATACTAGGTCCAGATGTAGAATGACGTACAGTACTGTAACGGCTAGGCCATTACAGAGAAAGAGGGGGAAGGGACAAAGAGGATCCTACCAACCTTGCTTTAGTAAAGAATCACCCGCAGCCAAGAAAACTCATCTTAGCCTAAGGGAGATCCAAGGAGGGAGGCTAGCAATACTTGCCTACCCCCCCCTGAACCAAAGCAAGGAAGGTGTTGCTACTCCCGGGGAAAGGATCTTATCCTCCAACCGAGAACAGCAGCAAGGACTAGTCTGCTAGATCACAAAAGAAGGAATCATCTCGTACAGAAACCTTCGGGAGTGATCTAAGGAGGTTAATCCTCCTATGTCTGCGTTTGACTAGCGAGGGAGACTCTACCCCAAGCCAGACAAACCCAGACTCAGACTAAAAACTCTGATGTTCTGCCCCTCTCTGAAGCCAGACTTACTGGAACAGGAAGGTACAGTAACACCCTAATATAGTTGTATCGAAAGTTAATTCAGATAAACCACTAGGGTTAAGCCCAAGGCTTAAACAGAGGGAAAGGGATTGCATACCTTCTCCGAAGAAAAGAAAGCAACCGGGGAGTATGAGAAAGTATACTAAGGCTCCATAGGCAACTTAGCTTAGGCACCAAGAGAATCTATTACCTAAATCACCGAAACTCACTTGTATACTATCTTGGAAATAATCAATATAATCTTAAATGTATAAAACTGCCTAAAGCTTCAATAAAATTTTAAAACACTCGGAAATCCAAAAATCATGCAGGAAAGTACTAGGGCCAAACGACTAGGCTACATGGTCTAGCGTAGGCCAGAATTGGCGAATACTTCGCCAAAAACAAATAATACTAAAAGCACAAGTAAGGAAATCCTATGTAACGCTAAATAGCTAAAATTATTAAAGCAAAACAGCCGGGAACGTCGCTCTAGCTAACTAAAACTCCTACCTAGCGAGCGACAGCGTCCAGGATGCCTCCGGTATGCAACGGCTCTTGTAACAAAGATTATTACTATTAATCACTTTAAAAATTACCAAGAGCCTACATTTATACATAAAAGAAATAATACTCAACTTATCAGAGGCAGACGAAGTTGGAGAAAGCATAATAAAGTTATTAAATCCAAGATTTTGCGAGAAACACAGGAAAAAACACCGAGTTGTTAAGCTACGCAAAAAGGAATACAGATCGCGCCAAAATCGGCGCAATACACGCTTACGAAACGGGAGAAGAGAGAGCCTTGCGAACGGCTCTCCTTTTTCTTTCTCGTTTTCGTTTTCTTATCAATTGACCCCTTCAAAGTGTTATCTCTGTTCGGGGTGCAGATTGCCATGTGGAGTGTCAAGAATACATCCTCTGATATTTCGCGATATCCCTGGTACTTCCATTAGGGATATTCGCTCTAGGAGTTAGAATTCTGGGTACCTTAAGTTAAATTCTCTGGCAATATCGCCGTAGTTGTAATATACCCTAGGAAGCTACCCTATAGGAACTTCCATCAGGACGACATGGCTTGATCCCAAAAATGGAGTAAAAGTTTCAATTCAATGTAAATACGTGAAAAAAACGTTGTTATATGAAAGATTTATTTTAATGTTGTTATTGTTCTTAAACTTTCCTTGTTATTTATTTCCTTATTTCCTTTCTTCGCTGTCATAGTTTCCTTTTGGAGCCCTTAGGCTTATAGCTTCTTGCTTTTCAAACTAGGATTGCTGCTCAGCAAATAATAATGATAATAATAATAATAATAATAATAATAATAATAATAATAATAATAATAATAATAATAATAATAATAATAATAATAATTGCATCCTTAACAGTATAAAATTTATGAAAAGGTAGACATCTGACTTTGTATAGTTCTAGCATTAACATTTTAGATTTCCACAAAGCATATTTAACTAGAGGAAATCACAAGGTTAATTTAGACAGGCAGTCATAATAATAACAGTAAGAAGGAAGTGAACTGGCAATTATCTACACAATTTCTATTTCATATAATGACAACATTAAATACAGAAGTCAAATGTAAACGCTCAACTTTTTAGTTTATATAATTACTCGTGAAAGGATACATTTTATATTATAGGATATACTGTATATGTATATATAATGTGTGTGTACACTTATATCTGTTAATAACATTTTTCTATTCGAAATGGCAGCAAACTAGATTTATTTTAATGGGGTTAGGAATGCAAGAACTTTGTAATAAAAAAAAATAGCGAAGTTCCATTGGCATCAAAGTATGATATTCTAACTTTCAAGAAATTAGCTTATGAAATAAATGTTGACAGGTTTTACAGACTTTATGCATTATATGCATTTGAGATAGTAAATGTTTGCTCATATGTATTTATAATGGTTGATGTTTGCTTTTTAAATGCTAATAAAAACATTTATAATGAAAGATATCTAATAAAAAAAATGGGGGGTGGGGAAATTGGAGACAGTGAAAAGGGAAAATGTCAGAAAATGATAAAAGATAAAAATTAAGATCAATGAGGTAGGAAAAAGGTAGAACTTATACCGCATCGATAAACTGATGCCAAAAGATACATTATATATTATAAGATATACTGTATATGTATATATAATATATGTGTGTACACTAATATCTGATTATAAATTTTTTTTATTCGAAATGGCAGTAAACTAGATTTATTTTATTGGGGTTAGGAATACAAGAACTTTGTAATAAAAAAAATAGCGAAGTTCCATTGGCATCACACTATGATATTCTAACTTTCAGGAAATTAGCTTATGAAATAAGTGTTGACAGGTTTTACAGACTTTCTGTATTATATGCATTTGAGATAGTAAATGTTTGCTCATACGCATTAGGAATGGTTGATGTTTGCTTTTTAAATGCTAATGAAAACATTTATAATAAAAGATTTCTAATAAAAAAAAATGGGGGGTGGGGGGAATTGGAGACAGTGAAAAGTGAAAATGTCTGAAAATGATAAAAGATAAAAATGAACATCATTGAGGTAGAAAAAAGGTAGAACTTATACCGCATCGATAAACTGATGCCAATACACGCACTGCTAATACAGAGAAATTCAAACTTGCGGTGTTTTAAATTTCTCATTCATGATCTATATCATAATCTCTGGCACCGTCGTTCAGTTAATTCTTTAAAGGTAAGGTAAAGGTGTCTGGTTTAAGTTCCAGTTTAATCAAAATACATGATCACCAGAACGTCAGCATGGGAAGGGCAACCCACAAC
>NC_090740.1:50588502-50593502 GCF_036898095.1 Palaemon carinicauda
TCATATTTGAAAGGTTATATACTCGTTGAACATGGTCATTTGTATTGTATTAATTCCATTTTGTGTATGATGAATCGCTTTTGTTATTATTATTACAATTATTATTATAATTATTATTATTATTATTATTATTATTATTATTTTTTTTTTTTTTAAATTTATTTTTTTTATCTTCATTTTGATTTTTATTTGTATTATCATTGTTATTGTTATTGTTATTGTTGTTTTTTTGTTGTTGCTGTTGTTGTTGTTGTTGCTGTTACGGTGCTGTGGTGAAGGATTATATGTTATTATAATCTATAAATTATCTGCATGCATAACATAGTTTAAATTATGTCATCTAGATTACATGAGTAGAATAATATACGAATTGCTTGCCTATTTCTTATAAATGTAATTTCAAAAGTAAAAAGAAAAAAAATAAAAAACAAATACAAGGTAATTAATATTACTGAAAATATACATAATCACAAGAAGCTAGTATTTGATACTACATTGAGCGTAAATGATTATCATTTCGTATAAGATATATCATCAGTCAATTTCCGGTGTATTTACTCCGATTCGAATATACCAAAGACTTTGATAATTGGAAAAGATCAAAAGGAATGGAATAAATTACCTTCTGGGCGGCTTGGGGAAAATTAGTCGTTCCATTTTCGACTTTTCCTCGTCAGGTAATAATCGTTCTCTCTTTTAAATATTCATTCAACTTGGGTTTAATTATGTTTGCATATCAAGAATGTTACTTTTTTTGGATTGAATGGAACTGATTTATTGGATCTATGGGTTTGGTATTTAAAGTTTGCTTAATTCTACAAATTAGTTTATTTGTAATATATAAAGAGTCTTTTTATCTTGGAACCCAACTGACATAAAACTTTGACGAACATCCTTTGTTCGAATTAATTTATGTGTGGATGTAATTTGTACTTCAAATGGTACGTGGGATATGGAGAATTTTTTTTTTTTTTTAAATCTTTAGAAGTTTATACTTAGGAAATTAGAGTATCCAAAGCCATTGTACTAGCGTGGGAAACCAAAACGAAATGACTCAGCGTCTCCTAGACCATTCCAGTACCAACTGCGGCTCATAATTGCTCTTATTCTCGGCCTCCCTACGCCACCATAGATAATAGCAAGTCTCTGAAAACTGAACATAGTATACCTAAATGATTATGTTTCCTCGTGATATGATTGAAATTTGTTTTCAGTTAGAGGGAACTGGGTTAAAACCTTTTATGTACGTGGTCATTATCCAGCACAGGACTCGTGCCCGGACTAAGGGAAACCATGTTAGTCCGTGACGGGCTGAGCCAACCAAATGACAAGAAATCATGCAAGGTCTGGGAGAGTTGAGATTCCACGTAGAAACACTTAATCTTTATTGTGGGCAACAGAGTTAGTATTTACACTGAATTGTTCATGGTTATATTGGATATATTTGCGAATATGTTGTTTTACTATACACTTAAAAATTTGCCATAAAAAAAAAAAACCTGTAGAAATCCCCATGGAGTAAATGTTGGGGGAGTTTACCGTTTTAAAATCGGATATATAACTTACAAGAGTGTTATTACGGTCACCAATCCGTTAAATATAATGATCAAGTTGGGTGAAATTATGGTCGCCTGTATATTACTGCAAAACGGCAGAGAACAGTATATTTTTACGGAGAATTACCGACTAAACTACATTGCTTGTTAACAGTGTTTTGAAAGCTTAGTTGAGTAAAACGATAAAATTACTCATTTTGTAAATAATTGCCTTTAGTGTGAGCCACATTGTACCCTTTAAGTTGAATTATTCATTGTTATTGTTTAAATATTGATAGAGTATGTCATATTAGCCAAACATAATGATATAGTGCTTCCTAGTGCATTTTGCTTATTAAACAATAAATACCAAAATATTCTTTTTATACGGGACATCCTTTTGGGACACTTGGTGTGCATATACCTTTCAATTATTCATAGGTGCAGTGGAAATATTAATGATTGTTGCTATGTTATTATAGCCTAGGGATAAACTACATGTTAATTCTAAATGCATCTTTTATTTCAAACTGGGCGTTTATCACAGAAAACAGAACAAAAATTATTTTGTATATAAGGCTTCACTGTTGAACAGAGGGTGCATATTTGCATTGAATTGTTCATGAATAGTGTGAAGATGTTAGCGAGCTTATTGATAAGTAATATCTTCTAGTTCTTTTTATTACGGAAATGTACATTAGAATAAAAACCGAAAAACATTCAATTTTTATGTTGGTCAACACTTTGGCTCATAAGATACACATTATTGTTATTGTCCCAACAGGGAAAAATAGCCCAGTGAGGAAAGGAAATAAAGAAATAAATAAACGATTTGAGAAACTATGAACAATCAGAATTAAATATTTTAAAACCAGTAAAAACATCAATATTCATTGTGAATTATAACCAAAGATATAAATCATGCTTCATTTTTCATATACCGTTGGGCAAGTGAGGTTTCAAAATCTCATTCACAGTTAATTATAGATCTTTATATGATTCATGACTACAAGTAAAGCTTTAATTTTTGACACCTCTAAGAGTCCCAAACATAAGAAAGTGGTTCCCGATAATGGTTTTTTTTCGCAGTTAAAAATAACCTCATGTAGTCATGGATGATGATATCATCGAGCCTGAATTACCCCTGAAGGTAACCTGTACCTCATTGTTGACGGTCATGTTACCAGATCAAGGTCCAGGCATTGAAGAAAGACGACATGAGCTACAAGGATCTGCCTAACTTCGCACATGCATTATTATTATTATTATTATTATTATTATTATTATTATTATTATTATTATTATTATTATTATTATTATTATTAGCTAAACTACAACCCTAGTTAGAAAAGCAAGATGCAATAAGTCCAAGGGCTCCAACAGGTACAAATAGCCCAGTGAGGAAAGGAAATAAGGAAATAATAATAAGGAGTAATGAAAAATTATAATGAAACATTAAAACAGATATCTGATATATAAACTATAAAATGACTTATGTAAGCATGTTCAACATAAAAGCATTTGATGCGAGTTTGGATTTTTTAAGTTCTACTGATTCAACTTGGTCACAGTTGGAATAAAACTTCTAGAGCACTGTACAATATTGAGCCTCATGATGGACAAGGCCTAACCATCACCTCCAGACCATTTGTATACTATATGTTGATAAGAGAATTTTTTACACTGTCAAAACAAACCGGAATTTTAATCAGAAATTCTCGGTTAAAATATACTGTTCTCAGCCGTATTCCAGTAAATACAGGCTACCGTGATTTTTACCCTACTTTGTTATTATCTTTCACGGGCTGGTGACCGAAATATAACTCTTTTACGCTGATATATACGTTTTTAAAACAGTAAATGACCAGCCAATTTTATTCCAGCCTTTTACGGTAATTTTTATTATTTTTTTTACAGCAAATCATTAACAGCGTACCAGATAAATTTATGTAACAGGCAGAAAGATTTAGGTACTAATATATCCATTGATTATCACTGAAAACATAGTTTATTAGCATCATCATTAAATCTTAGGTGTTACAAGTCTAACATTGAGTATTACTAGTCAGAATGTACGGAAATGAAACAGGTGGTGGATATAATGTCTAAAACCTCCAACCTGATGATGTCCTTGAAGCACTTTGAAAGTAATGAGAAAGCGCGGACTACCTATGACCAAATCTTGGACACGGTTATCGTTCAATGCTGTTTTAATAAGTTCCTAAAATGGCTGCCAACACGATGTAGTCAATTTATGACTCACGGTGGCCTACAAGGACCCAAGGGCTTGTGGTAATAAATCCAAAGGAATCTTGGTAATTTGAGGTACAAACTCTTTTGTTGGATAAGCTAAGATAGATTCATTTATAATTTCATGTCAACCTCCTCTACGAGAGAAAAACGACAGACTGTTTCCCCAGGTCAGGAGACCAAAATTAAAAGAAGGAAAAACATGGAATAGAGAGCTTTCGGTGAACAAAGATGAGAATATGAAATGGTAAATGTTGCTCTCTCTAAATAAAAGTATTTAATCAGTTAATCAAACCAGTATTCATTTATGCATCAGATATTTGGAGCCGCACTAAACCCTTAGAGAATAAACTAGTTACAACTCAAAAAACCTATGAAAGAATTGGAATGGAAATAACGCTAAAAGCAGGAAAAAGCAACGTGAATTCGAGAGCAAGTTAAAGTAGAGAATATTCTAACAACATGTGAAAATAAGAAAGGTCATGGGAAGGAAATTTAGTAAGAATGTCAGACAATAGATGTACACTAAGAATAACAAAATAGGTCTCTAAAAATTACAAACGAAGCAGGGGAATGAAACGAAGAAGATGGATTGACGAGCTGAGAAAATGTACTGGTAAAGAGTAACATAGAAAGACCATAACCAGAAGCTGGTGGAATGAAAATATTATCTGAAACAATTGTTCTGCAGGGAACTAACACGGGCTGATGATGAAAATAGATAGATAGATAGATAGATAGATAGATAGATAGATAGACACACATACAGATATATAGATAGACAGATAAATCGATAGATAGATAGATAGTGCCAATAACTGCACATTGAAGCAATTTTTCATATATTGCTGTTTCAATCAAGAAATAAGTCATTCCAAATCATTAATGATTTCCCCAGGGTGATTTTGGGTCTATTCGTTCAAACCACGTGGGTAATATGAATTATTGCTCCGCTTCATTCATTCCATATTCTCCCTCTTTTGTGGGAATATAAATATGTATGAGAAATAAAAGCTTATATGTTTAAACCTCATAAATTTAATTTCTAGAAACCCACATTCATTCATCCATTCGCAACTAGATCTGGAAACTAATAATTTTTTAAAAAAATTATGATATATAAAATGTCATGTTAAAACTTCATAAATTTAATTTTTAAAAAAGACATATTCACTCATCCATTCTTAACTCGATCTGGAAACTGATTGGTTAAAA
>NC_090740.1:50598502-50608502 GCF_036898095.1 Palaemon carinicauda
CAAAACGTTGGCAAGTTGACCGAATTTGCTGACTTTTAGATTCCTGAGTGAAGCCAGCCTTCAGACAATGGAATTCTTAAAGTTTATGACTTTCTCTCTCTCTCTCTCTCTCTCTCTCTCTCTCTCTCTCTCTCTCTCTCTCTCTCTCTCTCTCTCTCTCTCTCTCTCTCTCTGTATAGTTGTCTACTTTTTAGAAAGGGAACGTCCAATGTCTTTCTATTTATTTTTTGAAAGAATTATCTTTATTTTGATCTTTTCTTCTTCCCTATACGTTACGTATGTAGGAACCCTCATATCAACGCAAACGAGAACATCAATATGATTAACTGATTCCAGTTGAAATCGCAAAGTTAATAAATAAAACTTTTAATGACCTCTTTAATTGTATAAAGAAGCTTGTATCATTAGATCGCTGACCATAATCAAGCACCTAGAATATATTTCAATATAAAGTTATTCGGATGTTAGCTGATAAACTCTAAAACGGATACCTCAATTGCAGTTATTCATGTTTTTGCCATGGTATACTCGCTTATATACAAAGGGAAGTCATAGTGATATTAATGCTTGATTAACATGTTATCATTTCCTTTACATTTGACGGAGAGGGGTCCGTCCCTATTGCTGTTAAATATATATATAAAAGCGTTGCCATGACCTTTCACCCAACCACAGTTCTGAGATACCTAGATATCAAAATAAATATTTTCTAATATGATACTTTAAAATCCTCCTTTGAATTAGACATAATTCCATTGTAGGCCAGATCACTTACCTTCAATTATCTTCCACCGTGGGTGTACTACAGGAAGTATTATGACTTGAATCCAAATGTACCTTTTCCAAAGACCGAGGATCCCACATCGGAGGGTAATAGCTGGGAAAGGTAATAACATAGAATTAGATGCCCATTTTCTGTACCTTAAAGCTCAGGACTAACTAGTTAAGGGTTATTGGTACGCTGGTGGATACAATCATACTCCTGTAAGATGCAAAGAAAAAAAATAACAATAGTGTCTCTGTCGATCTGTATAGAAGGAAACTTGCCAGATAGCCAGAAATTTACGGTTGCAGACCTTGAAGATGTATCACATGAAAAAAAAAAATAATAATAAATAAGTAAAATAATAGAGGGAGTGTACTAAGTTTGTGTGTGAAATTCATAACAGCTGATTTTTTCAGGAAGTCAAAGTTCACATATCTCTCAACGTAGTGAAAAAAAGTCGAAATGTTTTCTGTGCAGGAACTGGAAAGAAAAATTATGATTTTGTTAAGGGTATATGAAATTTTTATGGATAAAAGAATATTGTAGCTTGTAGCGCCAGAAGGCACAGTGTAAAACCCGGACGTCGGACGTCGGACGTCGGATGCCGTCCAGGAGAATAGAAAATCGCTTGTATCACCGGGAAAGACTCGAAAATACACCTCTTTTTTGTGACTGGTAATGTTCACTGATACTTTCTGTTATTTTCTGAACAAATGTTCGAAAAATATTGGTTTATTTTCATGTTATTGAGAATAATCTCAATCGGACGTCAACATTACACTATCTAACTGCCCGCTATTTTACCCAGTTAGTGTAATGTTGACGTCCGATTGAGATTATTCTCAATAACATGAAAATAAACCAATATTTTTCGAACATTTATTCAGAAAATAACAGAAAGTATCAGTGAACATTACCAGTCACAAAAAAGAGGTGTATTTTCGAGTCTTTCCCGGTGATACAAGCGATTTTCTATTCTCCCGGACGGCATCCGACGTCCGGATTTTACACTGTGCCGCGCCAGAAACACAATGAGGGTAGGTGATGTAGTTTAAACTCTGTTAATTTGAGTTTCCTATTGGAGAGAGTGATTTTGTAATCAGTCATTATCTGAACTAAGAGTATAATGTCCAATAATTGAAAGTTTTAAGTCAAGGATACGGAGATGTAGGGTTTGGAAGTAATTAGGTCATGAAAAATATGATAAGAAAAGATTTAGTTGTAGAAAGTGCATGAATTCTGAGGAATCTGAAGAAGCTTATAATTTCCTAAATTAGACATAAGAAATGGTGAGGACTGGAGTTCGCTAGCTCAGTGTTCGTAGATAAAGGAGCAAAATACATTATTTAGAGGTAAGACCCACTTATAGGAGTGGGTGGAGAGATATTCTGTCACCAAACAGTTGAAGCAAATAATAAAGTAGCTACATTATATAACGGAAAAAATCACAAAGTGATTGTAAATATAATCAAACGGAGGCGAGTTGAAAAAGAAAGAAGCGTGAGGATCTTAAAAAATTCTTAACTGACTACGAGGGTTAAAAATTATAAGGGAAATTTTTAAAAATCCTTTGAGTCATGGGATTAACAGTTAGATTTTGTGGAATTGAGGAACGTATTAAGTGAATGGATAAAGAGATGAAAGGTTTCAAAGAACAAAACTTTTATAATTGGTGGATCAACTTAATGACGCAACAAATATAACAAGTGTAGGTGTGCAGCATGAGGGACATTGAAATCGGGCATAAATGTTGTAAAAAGATGGATAATAATAATAAAAACTGCAGAAAAGAATAATACCAACATCAAGGGCGATACAGAATTTTTACAGGAAAGAAGTTGCAGCGAAAAGAGTTGTAAAAAAAACAACTGGTGAAATTTAAGAGATATGATATAAGTGAATGTAGCCTTAAGTAGATTTTGAAGTTATGTTTACTGTGAAATATAAAAGATGAGCAGATATGAGTGATAAAAGACTTAAAATGTAGTGTTGTGGTAGGATGCAAAAGCACAAACCATACCAATTAATCTTGAACCTTATGAACACAAAGATAGTTTAAATAAAAAAAAATTTTCTTCATCATACAATTAGACTATGATCAATTGTAGTAAATATATATAGTAGAATTATATTATCCAATATAAATACATTTAGAAAATATCTCAAGCTACATTAATAGTAATACAGAATAAATAACCAAGACCTAATAAAAGTTATATGCATTATATATATATATATATATATATATATATATATATATATATATATAAGATAGTTAATATTACATGTTTAAAACACATGACGTAATATGTCATGTTGGATGAAGGTGCTAGCCGTGGGACTTGCTGTAGTCATTCAAATCATAAACAGGACGTACAATGCAGCCTCGACGATGTGACATTTTTCCTAACTGTCAACAACATGCCTCAGCGTGTGAAAGTTTGTGACGTCACCGGATGCAGGTGTCTTCCGAGATTGTGACGAAACTTATATAAACTAAGCATACGATATCTGTGATATCGATAAGTTAGTCAGTTCATATCTATACTTCACCAGAATTGGTCATCTGACCAACCCAGCTCCCTCCAGTGATGGAGATGTTTAACTCTGTTGATTTTAGAGAATAAATACTTTTTAAAGCTAATACGATGTATTCTGTTATCCAGTTATACACATCTGAAACAACACATACTTAATGTGTGCTTATAAAAGTAGCACACTAATAAATGGTGGCAGCGGTTAAACTCTAAGAATTAGAGAAAGATCTTCAAGACTTCAAAATAAAAGCTTTAAAACCAGAGAAAGATCTTCAAGACTTCAAAATAAAAGCTGTAAAACCAGAGAAAGATCTTCAAGAACTCAACATTATCTACATGAATCTACAATTTTGACTAGGTATTATAGTCCATCGGAATAGTTGACATTAACAAATGTTATGAATACAAACTGAATCTTCAATCAACATCCTAGGAAACCCAAGGACTGGCGTTCAACAATTGCAAAACATACCCAGGAAGCACTACATTCAACAAGAAACTCGAACGATACATCGCTAACAAAACATCAAGAGAGAGAGAGAGGACGTGTCGACATCACACAGACCTATATATAAGCTAAGTACAAATTTTTGAATTCTTTCCAGTTTGGGCAGTGAAGTGTAGTTATCACGAGTCGTTAGTCGATTATTACTGGGGTGAGTGAATTGCTAATCTTTGTTAAAGGAAACTGTGTTTAACTCCGAATTCTCATTTAGAATTTTTCTCTCTTTGTGCTAATTCCTTTTTCTCTCAGAAATTCTCGGGAAATGTTTTGGGATTAGTAACATTGTTGGGGAATTTTGTTATACATATGCGTTTACGCAGTGGACGTCTGTACTCATATAGATATTTTGATAGAATTGCAAGGGGTCGAAGAGATAGGAAATAAAATACAGCAATCATGACTCCCCCTGTGAGCCCTTCCCCTGGACCTAGTGGTGTAGGCCAGACTTTTCCTCCTCCAATTGTGACGCTTGTAAATGCCAGGTCAGCAATCCTTCCTTTTCAAGGTCGGGTTAACGGGTTCTTGCCACAAAATGTGGAGTCATGGATTTCATCCGTCGATGCCCTTTTAAATGCCAAACAAATCGTAGACCCTTTTGTACAATTACAAGAAGCTAAAAGTTTTATAGATTTTTCTAAGGGGGATGCGAGTGCGTATTTAAGAAGTGTTTCATTTCAAGAAGCAGTTACCTGGGAGAATTTCAAAGTTAGGTTACGCGCGATCTATGAGGGTGAGGAAGCCTTGGATGTAGTATTAACATTACGAAATACACTTAATCAAGCCACTATGAATCGGCTTAATGTTATTGAGAGAGCAGCTCTCATAGCTGATAGACTTAACGAATATCAGGACATTTTAGGTCATTCCACTTGGGTTACTAACGATAACATCTCCGTGAAAGATTTTTTACGATTAATGTATTTGACTTGCATGACGCTTATGTTGCCTGAAGCTTTAGTGCGGTGTTTTGATAAGAAGTTAACGCCTGCAAGTACGGAATTGGATGTCTATAAACAGATAAAGAAACACATGTCCAAGTGTCCAGATCTCGATCCCTTATTAACTCAAGTTTTTGCAAAGAATGAAACAAAGCCACAAACAGTGAACGTAGTTAGCAGTCCAGTAGCGGGAATGACGTGTTATAACTGCAAACGTCAAGGTCACTTAAGCGCAGACTGCAGAACAAAATTTTACTCGATTCACAACACTGCAACGCATTTATATAGTCAATGTTACTCGCGTAAGACACAACAATATCCCAGAAATACACAGTCAATTCCACAGTCCGTTCCATAAGGAAATAAAGAGAAAAATCCTCATTTTAACAATAAGAAGAAACAACCAAATGTCAATGCAGTTCAGAGTCCAAAACAAACAAACACTTCTTCAAATATCGCTGAGCCTGGGTCGTCAAACCAGACCTCGCAAGGTCAGACTAATTTTCAGAATGTGCAGAGCAAAGCAAATACCACATAGTTAACTCTAGAGGAGAAGAGAGTGATGTTGGGTCAAGGTCATTCATGTCAACATCAATAGTATTGAATAATCAATTTAATGCTTTATCAGATAAATGTGAGACAATAGATTTTCCTATGAAACACACGGCCGAATTAAGTAAAACAGTGCATGCTCCCGTAGATTTGCAATTAATTCATACAATAATAAGCCAAAATGAGTTACGGCCAACCTTATATGCTGTAAATTTAGAACACAAATCCTTTACGTTATTTTTTGACTCTGGTAGTCCACGTAATATCATGGATTTGAAGACACATCATTTGTTGTTTTCGAACTTTCCGATTGAAAAATCCGGAATTAGACTTTCGGGTATAGGAAATAATGAATTAAATGTCATAGGCATAACTCATGTTCAGTTCAGAGTCGGTAATCGCACATTTGCCGATATATTTGTTGTTTTAAAAAACATTAATATGTATCCAGCTGTAATCATAGGATACCCATCTATGGGAAATCAAAACATTATCTTAGCTCCTGCCAAGCACGGCGTGTATATCAAAGGGAAATTCTATAAGTCTTCTAATACCTTAAAATCAGTTTTGGATAAAAAGGAGACGACAAATGTAACCGTAACGTACGTTGAAGAACCAATAACTTGTCTCACTAATAAAGAAATAATATACGCGACCCAGCAGAATTCTCGTTCACCCGTAATATCATCTTGCACGTAATCTATCGGACCAAACGTACCTTCGAATTTAATAGTGCAAATAAAGAAAACATTACCGGGATCTGAAATATTAATTCTTTCCGATACTTTGAAAACTAACGGATTGTCTGTCACACAAGCTATTTATACAGTAGGCTCACATCAACAATGTAATATTGAAGTCTGTAATCATTTAAATAACAATTTAGTAATTCACAAAAATCAACATATCTTGGATGTAGAAGTTTATAAACATCGTATTCTTACCGTTGCTGAAATCAATCACTCTCAATCAGTTGCGGATGAATCCCTTTTGCAATCTATTAAAAATAAAATCAATAAGGACATTCAAGACGAAGAAATTCAGTAGAAAATTTTTGAACTTTTAACTAAATATCATGATGTTTTTTCCACTACGGATGGATCCTTAGGAAAAACAGATGTGATCGAGCATCAAATAAGGTTAAAGGACAAGCAGAAAATTATCTATGTACCCTCGTACAGACTCCCTATGAAATTCCAGAATGAAATAAATGATGAAGTAGGTGAAATGGTAGAAGAAGGAGTCATTAGGAAATCAAACAGCCCTTATAATTTTCCTTTAATAGTTGTACCGAAAAAAGATCGAACATGGCGTATCTGCGCCGACTTTCGTCGTCTAAACGAGGAAACGATCCCTGATCGATTCCCAGTGCCATGTACTGACGATATTTTGTCTCTGTTAGGTCAAAATAAATATTTTACCAGTTTGGACTTACTTAAAGGCTTTCACCAGATATCATTAGAAGAAGATAGTATCCCAAACACAGCCTTCAGCAGAGCCAGGGGACATTATGAATTTTTAACGATGCCTTTTGATTTACGTTGTGCTCCTATAACATTTACAAGAATGATTAACATAGTGTTTGGAGACTTGTTAGGGGATATATTGCATGCCTATATGGATGATCTTGTAATCTTTTCCAACACCTTAGAAGAACATCTACGTAAGTTAGAACTAGTACTACAGAGATTAAGACAACATAACTTAAGGGTAAAGATTAGTAAGTGTGAATTTTTCAAAACAGAATTAATATATTTGGGTTTCATGGTGTCAAGCCAAGGTCTTAAAGTAGTCCATGATAAGGTGTCGGCTATACGTAATTTTCCCATACCTACTAATGTCAAGGGAATACAGCAATTTCTGGGTTGTAGTGGATATTACAGGCGTTTTATACGCAACTATTCAATAATAGCCGCTCCTTTAACTGATCTTACGAAGAAGGGCGTAGATTTTATATGGTCTGAGCAACATCAACAGGCGTTTAATACTTTGAAAGATGAACTGTGTAGTTCTCCTATCTTAAAATTTCCTGACTTCGGTAAGGAATTCTTCATTGCAACAGACGCCTCAGACTTAGGAGTAGGAGGGGTATTGCTTCAGCAATATGATAAACAATTTTTCCCGATAGCTTTCTATTCTCGAAAATTGAGAACTTCCGACAGTAACTATGCAGTAATAGACAAGGAAGGGCAAGCTATTGTTAATTCGCTAGTGCATATTAAGTTCATAATTTACGGTTATCCCGTTAAGGTTCTTACTGACCATACCCTACTAACAGAGTTCTTTAAAGGCTTCAACCACAGCCCTAAACGAACTCGGTGGCATTTGATCATTCAAGATTTTGGCGCAAGAATCGGGTATTTACCTGGGAAAGTAAATATCATTGCGGATGCATTATCACGCAACCCCGTGTCATCTTGTACGGAGCCTTTAGCTGAATTAATAGATATATCAACATCCATGCCTATTGTAAAAACAATATCTGAACAAGAAGATTTAGGCTGGAGCGCTGAATTGTTACAGACCGAGCAAAGAAAAGATCAGAAAATAGAAACAATTATAAATGCTTTGAAAGGCAATCATAAGGAAAAGGAATATATAAAGTATAAGCAGCAGAATTATATAATCAAAGATAATATTCTGTGTAGGACTGTGACAAGGAAAACCCGCAATACACCACATGTAACTAACGACCAGGTAGTAGTACCAATCTCACTTACTTCCACTGTCCTGAATTGGTTGCATTCAAATCCATTACATGGACACCCGGGGTTCTCAATAATGTCACAGAAAGCCAAATCATTGTTTTATTGGCATACAATGCTTACAGATATAAAAAGACACATAGCTAATTGTCGCACATGTCAGGAAAACAAAGGGCATACGAAAACACCTGTCAGCCTAGGAGCTTATCCTGTGCCCAATCAACCCTTTGAAAGAATACATTTAGATTTGTTAACAGGATTTTACGAGTCAGACAGAGGAAATAAGCACCTCTTAGTAATTATAGATGCTTTAACTCGATATACAGAACTAATAGCTCTTAAAACTAAAACTGCGATTGAATGCGCTAGGAAGTTTTACGAGTGTTACATTTGTAAACATGGAATTCCACACATGATAATCTCAGACTCAGGTGGTGAATTTAATAATCACTTTCTTACCTCATTGTGTGAATTCCTCAACATAAAGAAAATAAATACCATGATATATCACCCAGAGTTGAATGGGCTAGTGGAAAGAGCAAATAGGAAGATATTAAATATATTAAGGGTAAGACTAGGGGGATCACACCCCAACTGGGATATTGCAATACCGGCGGCACTGAGTACTCTGAATCATTCATATCATATATCAATTAAAATATCACCGCATGAAGCATTGTATGGTACCCCAGTTAGAACGCCTTTCCATGTATTAACGCCTACAACTAATCTATCAAATCCTTTAAAAGAATGTATAAATGCAAGTATAAGTCGATATGATATCCTTCGAAAGAATTTAGAAGAATCACAAATCATAATGAAAAGGAATCATGCTAAAACAGCGAAACCAACTAAAACATATACCGTGGGTGATGACGTATATATTCAAATCAATGTACGAAAAGGGCTCAATTATAAACTAACACCTAAGTTTGAAGGCCCATTTTATATTTTGGAAACATTAACGGCCAATAGGTTTAGAGTTCAAAACGTATCCCAACCCACGGATGAGAGAATAGTACCATTGGCTCACATAAGAAATTAAAAAGAAAAGAGAGGAAAAGAGGTGAGGGAAATTTTTATTTTTTATTTTATGTGATTAAAATTTCTCTTTTTAATACATGAGTAATTACATATATTTTTCTCGTTACAGGTTTCCAAGATGAATTTTTTGTTGTTGGGAGTGATATTGTTCGCTCAGACATTTTTCTCGTGTGGGATGAGCTCTAAAAGTAAAAGTATAAATTTTAAATATGGCACTATAGTTGAAAGACAAGAAGACATTTTTATTACATCAACCAACGTAATTGTAGAAGTGAATATGCAAGCAATTTTTCTTCAAGAGAATGATGTCACTAGCTTAAGAACCGCCATTTCAATGTTTTCTGCCTCATTGGATGAGTTGCATAGAAGACATTTTCATTTGACTACAGAGAGTTTGCTTGAATCAACAATAAAAGTTGCAGAGATGCTATCTGATGACTTGAAAAATAAGACTGACGAGACAGGATCTTTGGCTTAAGACCTTTTGATGTGGACTGTAGGACACGAACATAAAGAAAGACGGAATCCATTTATTTATGCTGCATTAAGCATCTTTGGGTCTGTTGCAAGTTTAGGTTTAGGAATTTCCAATCGTCTTAAAATTAGTAATCAAAATAAGAAAATTGAGTTCTTGACTCATGAATATAAATTGATTATGTCAGAACTAAGGAATCAGTTAGCTTCAATCAATAAAATTATGGATTTAGTAAATGAACATTCAAATAATATCGTTCAGATTATGGAAGTACAGGATTTGTGGGCAACGTTAACGTATTATGATTCAAAGATAGATCACATACAAAACAGAATTGCACATTTCATTGAGAAATCCAAGGATTATGTAAAAGCTATCACGTTAGCAACTAAAGGTGTACTGTCGCCCCATTTGTTGCCTATAAGTTACTTAAAGTTAATTCTGGAGAACGGAAGGGATAAACTAGGCTATGTTCCTT
>NC_090740.1:50613502-50623502 GCF_036898095.1 Palaemon carinicauda
ATTATTATTATTATTATTATTATTATTATTATTATTATTATTATTATTATTATTATTATTATTATAATAATAATAATAATAATAATAATAATATACTAAATTACAAAAATTAAAATGTACTTAATATATTAATTATCTTAGTGACACGTATTGAAAACTAACACTATTCAAATTGATCCACAAACAGTGTTGCAAGCCAATCTTTCTTTTTCAAGGAACTTCCAAGCAACTGTGACGGACCAAGAGTAGGTTGTGACTCAAAAGGCGAGATGAAAGCAACTGAGTAACCTTATTACGGTTCATCGAATATATATACACACCAAGTCACAACAAGAAGGTCACAAAATACAACAGGCTATATTTTGCCCAACTGGCAACGGTTCTGTTAACAGTTAGCAATGGGAAAAGCAGACAGGTTGATGCAAGTTGCTGTCAGTGCGAGGGAAGAGGGAAGATACAAAGGATAATATATAAAAAAAAAAATAGAAATGTCGTTACTATGTATGATCCTGTGACAGACGGATGGTACACAACATATTAAAATTCAGCTATTGTTTTGAATACAAACCGTCGTAACTAACCTGAAAAAGGCAAGTATAATAATAAATGATAATACATTAACTAAGAAAAACGAAATTAATAATTTATGAATAATTGAGATTTGATGAAATATTGAAATCAATTATATATGTTCCAGTGAAATATAGTACTTTATAGTAAATAACAAGTTATAAAACTAATCAAAATAATGCTCTGGGACTTCCTTTGACTGTTCAGAATTTCTCTGAGAATAGAATTATGATTCCGCTGGAAATTGACTTTTAAATGGCTCTTTCAATTCAGCGGAGACTTTTGCCATTCTTTGTGTTTTATGACCTTGACTTCAATAAGATAATTTTACCTTCCATCGTAAATCGCAGAAAATTTCAAACGTTCTCAAAGAAATTTTCTCATTTATGCAGATGTTTCATACTTCGTCTTCCTAAACTTTAGTTTTATTTATCATTCCGGGTTATGATGCTTAGTGCAATGTAAAAAAAAAAAAGAAAAAAGAAAAAAAAAAAATTACATAAAGGAGTGATATAACGGTCACTAACTGGTTAACAACAATAACAAAGTAGGGTAAAATTACGGTAGCTTGTATTTTACTGAAATACAGATAATATCAGTATATTTTTATGGAGAATATCCTATTAAAATTACAGCTTTTTTTTAACATTATACGGTAACAGATATGAAAAAAGTCTTTTTACATAATTACTTTCAAAGAAAAATTTTGAAAGAAAAATTTTAATACTGAATTGGCTCTAATCATGATGTACAGCACTAGACTGCTGTGCTCTGGTTTACATTAATAATACAATCTGCTTTTCATTACACTGTGAATTTGAGAATTATTCCTGACTGATTAATTATTTCGTGTTTGGAATTCAATATTCTCGTCCAATTATTTAATTAACATAATTGAATGACAAATCACTAATGTTGATTTCATGCGACCTTTATATGATATGTAATAATGCAACTTGTTTTTCTTTACCCTGTGAATTTGATGATTATTCTCATCTGAGTGAACATTTTGTATCCTAACATCCGTATTCTCGTCCAATTATTCAATTATCATAATAAGATAGCTATCTTTAATTTAATTCGACCTTTTTATAAGATGTATTAGTCAATGCTTACCAGACAAATATGTGTTGATAAGTACAAAGATAACGAATCTGTCCCACTACATCTAAGTTGTGAATTATATTTACCATTGCGAGGGGATATCCAGCCAAGTTTCATCCTTTTATCCATGATCAGATATTGCATCATACCAAAATGCATAATTTGTAAGCCAAGGAAGCTATTGGAAGGTTGAAAAATACTCATCAAACTGATATAGAGGGAAATGTTGATTTTATACATGATAATAAATATTAATGATGATAATCATTAACAATAAAAATGATGATAATCATTAACATTAGTAATGATAAAAATCATTAACAATAATAATGATGATAATCATTAACATTAGTCATGATAATAATCATTAACAATAATAATGATGCTAAACATTAACACTAATAATGATGCTAATCATTAACAATAATAATAATAATAATAATAATAATAATAATAATAATAATAATAATAATAATAATAATAATAATAATCATCTATAACAATAATAACAATAATAATAATAAATCATCATTAATAATAACAATAATGAAAGTAATAATAATAGCAATAATAATAATAATAAATCATAATTAATAAAAATGATAATAATAAATCAAAATTAATAATAATAATAATAATAATAATAATAATAATAATAATAATAATAATAATAATAATAATAATAATAATAATAAATCATAATTAGTAATAATAATATTAATAATAAATAATGATTAATAATAATAATAATAATAATAATAATAATAATAATAATAATAATAATAATAATAATAATAATAATAGTTAATGATATTTAATAAAAATAATTGATAAATAATTATAATAATAATTAATTAATAATAATAAATAATAATAATTAATAATAATAATAATAAACAATTTATAATAACAATAATTCATAATTAATAATAATTAATAACTGATAAATAATAATCAATAATAATAGTAATAAATAAATAATAATAATGATAATAGCAATAAATAATTAATAATAATAATAATAATAATAATAATAATAATAATAATAATAATAATAATAATAATAATAATAATAATACCCTATTCTTTGTTATTAGATTAGCTGATGAAATAGGATATTATATTAGTTTTTTTTTTTTATGAAATTTCATTAGAAAATGAAACTGTAGATTTCTTTTGGAAGGAAACTTTTACTTTTCATAGAAATTATAATCGCAATTGCATTTACATTAGAATATATAGAGCTCTATACCAGAACAATGGAAAACGATAAAGAATACCTTCATATTGTGAACTGGAAAGGTTAGATAATTTTATAGATTGATGTATTCCCTTGTTGGATACAAAAGGTTTCTATAATTCGATAGTGGCAGATTTTGTTCTTCATATATTTTGTAATTTACTGGTGGAGAATTTGATACCGTGGGACAGTATCGATTCTATAAATGTTAAACACAACAGCCCTTGTGCAACAGATACAGCAAACGCAATATCATCCTCTCATTTCTGTATTATTCTTAATAATAATAATAATAATAATAATAATAATAATAATAATAATAATAATAATAATAATAATCATTATTATTATTATTATTATTATTATTATTATTATTATTATTATTATTATTATTATTATTATTATTATTATTAATGTTATTGTCTTTATCATAATAATAATAATAATTATTATTATTATTATTATTATTATTATTATTATTTTTATTATCATTATTATAATTATTGTTATTATTATTATTATTTGTATTATTATTTTTATTATTATTATCTAGAAAAAAAATTAAATTTCATTGGAAAACATACTCTACGCAAAACAGAATTCAACCGATCATAGGAGTGTTACTTTTACTTCCCTAAAATTTAGAATTTAAAACAATTATATATCGTACAAATTAGTTTCCAAAATAAAACCATTGGCCACATCAAAGTGTTTATTGAAACACATATAATCTACCTGGATTTGTTTTCATTGTTCGGGTGGTTTGAAAAATTAGTAAATAGATTACAATCTGTGGGGATTAGACTTTCAAATGAATTATCCGTAAGATTCTCTTTTATTCCTAAGTAATAGTATCATTACTATCTAAGCTATAACCCTAGTTTGAAAAGTAAGATACTACGAGCCCTATGAATTAAACAGGGAAAATAGCCCCGTTTATATATATATATATGCATATACATATACATATACATATATATATATATATATATATATATATATATATATATATATATATATATATATATATATATATATATATATATATATATATATATAAATATATATATATATATATATATATATATATATATATATATATATATATATATATATATATAAATATATATATATATATATATATATCTATATATATATATATATATATATATATATATATATATATATATATATATGCATGTTATCGTTAGGCAGTAGTGGGTCACTATAGGAAAGCCTTATATATATATATATATATATATATATATATATATATATATATATATATATATATATATATGTATATATATATATATATATATATATATATATATATATATATATATATATATATATATATATATATATATATACATATATATATATATATATATATATATATATATATATATATATATATATATATAAATATATATATATATATATATATATATATATATATATATATATATATATATATATATATATATATATGTATGTATATATATATATATATATATATATATATATATATATATATATATATATATACATTTGTATGTATTTATGTAAATATTATTTTGTATACAAATGGTCCAGGTATATTTTCTCTGTAATTGGTGATTATGAATGATAAAGTTTAGTAAAATACTGTAGTTCCCCACCAAATTTTTTTGATTATCTGATATAATTTTAGATTGATATTAAATAAGGAAGCTGTGATGTGCAATGGCCTTTGAGACACGGCCAGATATTCCCTCTCTTGCTCATAATTTACTGAGCCTTTTGATGTCTAATTTAAAATGAGTATCTTAATATTTATATTTTCAAGTTACTTTCATAAGTGGAAAGCTATTGCAATTAAGATGATGCATTTTCGGATTTTTGAGAGGAGGAAGTGTGAGGTTGAAGCGACAGAAAATTCATATACTCTGTTTTATTGTAAAACTCAAGGAAAGAAAAAAAAACATGAAGAAATCTAAGTAATGTGGAGTAATATACATTTGTCTTGCTGGAAAATCGGTTGTAGAAAATTCCATCTATATTTCACGTGTCACTAAAAGCATAAACAACTTAAAAGATTAGAGGAAGTCAACGAAGTGCGCATTTCTTTTTGTCGCCGAATCTGGTTAACTACAAAAACTACCATTCTGAGTTTTCTTGAGGATACACTATTTAATCTTATTTCTCCTCCTCTTATTTTGTAATTTTTTTTTTTTTATGGTTTATGATAGGAAATATTTATTTTGGCATTGCTGCTGTTCTTAATATGTTTTATTTTTTCTTGTTTCCTTTTATCGCTGAGCTATTTTCCTTGTTGGAGACCCTGGGCTTATAGTATCCAACTTTTCCAACTAGGGTTGTAGCTTAGCAATTAATAATAATAATAATAATAATAATAATAATAATAATAATAATAATAATAATAATAATAATAATAATAATAATAATAATAATAATAATAATAATTATAATTTTTATAAATATGCTACATCTTTTATTCAAGGGAATCTGCTAATTGATGTTACAGCTTTTGTTGCTGTTCCCTCCATTGTTCCATCCTAGCAATTATTGTTAATTTTGATAAAGCCTCATCTTGCCGATTCTAATTTCCTGTTGGCACTCACCAGAGAAAAAAATTGTTCTTCTAGCGAGGGAACACGTTAGCAGCATCCTTAAAGACATTTACTTTTTTATGTTTTATTTTTCCTCTCCCCGGAACTCATGGCCTTTTATATTCATCCCATTGACCAAAAAGTGGAGCTATACCTAGAAATGTTTGACTGAAGCAACTTTAACAGGAATTTTGATTATAGACCTTCTGTTACGGTAACAATATGGATAAATTCCACATGATAGCTTTCCTTTCACACATATCAAGTGGTCTTCATAGAAAAATTTAAAGTGAGCACGGTCTTTCTTTGCAATGTCATCCCATTGAACAAAGGGTTTAGCTACACCGCAAAAGTTCTGACTGACGCATCTTTAACGAAAAGTTTGATTATAGCCTTTTTGTTACGATAACGATATGGATATAATACGCATAGATGGCTTTCCTTTGACTGACATCAAGTGGTCTTGATGTCAGGTAAGAATGGTATATCATTCCAATGTTTATAGAAGGTTTGAATAAGTATGGGGAATATCCCAAATACCTCTGATGATGATGGTACAACAGTCACCTTTGTAGCATCCTACGAGTATATCTCTTCATGTGATACTGCCATTCTATTTACATGTTTCTTCTCTGGCTCTTTCCACTTTACTTCTAAACCATTTTCCCCGTTTCCCCTTTATTTTCAAAGATTAGATGTTCCTAATACTGGATGGGGCTTTGCTTTTCCCTTTTGTTTTCAATCCCAAATCTGATTGGCAACGTCTCTGCCTGGTGTTTGCAAGACGGGGGTTCGAGCCCCGCTCGGCATGGGTGATTTGATAGAGCCTATAGGTCTATCTGTTGAGTCCTCAGCAACCATTGCCTTTCCCTCCCTGGTCCTAGCTTGGGTGGAGAGGGGACTTGGGCGCGGATCATATAATATATGGTCAGTCTCAAGGGCATTGTCCTGCTTGCTAGGACAATGTCACTGTCCCTTGCCTCTGCCATTCATGAGCGACCTTTAAACCTTTAGACCTTCAAACTAGTTTGTGTTGACCTAAAATGTTTTCTTTTTAAATAGACCTAAAATCGATAATCATTTACGGTGCGGTTTTTTGTATGCGATCTCATTTAAATTAAAAATGGAGTGATTAATGAAAAGTGTCCATAAAATAGATAAATCACAAATAGTGTCACTTTTGAGTAATTACTCCATTTTTTACTTATTATATATTTTGAATTTCTAAGAACACGCCATAAATGAGATTGCATACCAGAACAGCACCTGATTTTCTTTTCTTCCACATGGTGGCTGATGTGGTAACGTCTCTGACTGGTGAATGCAAGATTCAGGTGCGAGTCCCACTCAAAATCGTTAGTTTGTTTGGTCGCTACAACCTCACCATCCTTGTGAGCTAGGATGGGGCTTTTAGGGGAGCCTATAGGTCTATCTGGTGAGTCATCAGCACCCATTGCCTTGCCCTCCTTGGTCCCAGCTTGGGTTGGTCGTTGATCATATGTGTATATGGTCAGTCTCTAGGTCATTGTCCTGCTTGATAGGGTAATGTCACTGTGCTTTGCCTCTGATTATTACTTGTCTCAATTTTTTTTTTTTTTTCATTTTTTTACAAAAGTCATAGGTTGTTCGTATACTACCATACTTTTATCCCGGGGAAATGACTTTGGATATGGTTTACCAGAGACCTTAAATTATCTAAAGGTTTTGGAAATTGTTAGTGATGTTCGATATGTCAAGGCTCATGTATTTTGACGTTAAGGATTGTCGTCTGCTCGGAGGTAGGCATAAATCTGGTTATGTCTTATATATAGCTATTGAATTTTGACGATAAAATTTTAATAGGGCAATTTAGTTTGTATTATATATGAAGTACAATCTCTCTCCTACAATTGCTGAAACAGTCGAATTTTTATCTTGGAAAATATGCACGCAAGAACGATTGCAAAAAACAAATATATTTCCCTGATTTTCCAGGCTAGCTCCCAAAACAATGATTAGGTAAAGGCCATTTTGTTTGAGCATTTTCAGCAACTAAAACTATTCGAATTGAAATATAATTGTAGGAAGAGATATGAAATGTATTCAGGTACTCAATCAAAAAATATTCATTAGCCTAGATAAAAAAAGAAAAAAAAAGGCTATAAGGCTTTTATCAAAATGAAGTGCAAATAACATCCTACAATAACATATATAATACATGCAGTTTTCCTTTTAAACTAAGAGCCTGCAAAACATTAAAAAAAAAAAATACCCTGATTACTGTGGTACGCACCCAAAAACCTAGATTCTAAGTATGCAGACTTGTGTGTGTATTTTCACTGGTTAAAATTATTAAAATTGCATGACATTTAAGCTGGAACATATGCATTAGACTTGATCATTAAAAATAAATATATATATATATATATATATATATATATATATATATATATATATATATATATATATATATATATATATATATATATATATATATATAAATATATATACATACATACATATATATGCATATATGTATATATACACATATATATATGCATATATATGCATATATATATATATATATATATATATATATATATATATATATATATATATATATATATATATATATATACATATATATATATATACATACATACATATATATGCATATATGTATATATACACATATATATATGCATATATATGCATATATATATATATATATAAAATATATATATATATATATATATATATATATATATATATATATATATATATATATATATATATATATGTCCATTTATATACATAAATATATATATATATATATATATATATATATATATATATATATATATATCCAAATAAGCCATATATATTTTTGATATATTAATGTCTGGATTCTCTTAACAACCTCGGGATCACAGACCCAGGCGAAATCTCACAAAGACAAGAGCTTGGCTCCGGCCGGGAATCGAACCCTGGTCGGCAAGCTTATATAGACAGTGACTATATAAAATGTGCAAAATTTATCATATATATATATATATATATATATATATATATATATATATATATATATATATATATATATTATTTATATATATATATATGTATGTTTATATATATATTTATATATATATATATATATATATATATATATATATATATATATATATATATATATATATATATATATATATATATATATATATATATATACATATATATATATATATATGTATATATCATTAGCCTAAGTTATTTATTTAAAAGCAAATAACAATGAACACCGCTAGTAGGTAAAATCTCTGTTATAATTGATCCCCTACAAACACTGCCATAAAATACAAATCTATTTTGTATAATAAGCGCGCGAGAGGAAACATATTATACTTTTTTTTTGGGGGGGGAGGGTGATACCTCTAGATAATACTATCCCAGTTGCGTTGAATTTGCATGTGAGATAGGTAATATATCAAGTCTTTCTTCTTCTTCTTTGTCTTCTTCTACAAAAAAAAAAAAAAAAAAAAAAGATAAATAAAACTTCATTAGTCTAGTTTTATTAGATTTTGCGCACAGAAAAAAAAATCGGATGTATGTATCAATTTCTTTATGGCTAACTGAAACTCACTGTATTATTTTATTTATTATATTTTTCCTATTTTGAATACACTATACTAATGAGTAACTTAACCAGTTTGCACGTAACAATAAAATAAGTAAAGCGATCAGAAACATTCTTCCACTTTCTTTGATCATGCTTTTTTCCCCTGGGGGTGGGTAATTTACGTAAGAATATTTAGTCAGAGTGGAAAATGTTAAAAGTGTTGATAAAGTCTCTTTTTTTCCTAGGACAATTAATTAAACAACTTATTCCCATTGTTTTTCCTCCGAAATGTTTATATCCGCATAGATATCGCTTTTATATTTTGCCTATATCACATACATCCAAATTCCTCTTATTTAGAAACCTTTGATTTAAATTTTACTATTGAATCGTAAAATAAAACCTATTAGAAAAACAGAAAATCAAAATGAATGCTGCAGCTGTAATATCAATGTCGATACAGCTATTTGAACATTTTATTTATTCTTGATTTTTAGCTGGCGGCTTATACCACTGTACGGGTCGCAATATGATGGGCCAAACATCACGATCGTGACGGAGTTAAATTGAATTCTTTCTATACAATAATTATTAGAACTTTTAATTTGTCATCAGTTAGGCTTGCATTCCGTGATGAAATAACATCTCTTAAATCATATATTGCTAATAATTGTTACCATCCCACCTTTTTGAAAAACTGTCAAAATATTTTCTATGATATATTAAAATACATAGAACCAAATTTACATATATTGGAGGTGATATCAATGCTAAAGTAGGTCAAAAGAAGAGACGAGAATCACCAGTATGTAAATTTTGAGTAGGCACAGGATATGACAGAGGAAACATCTTAAAATCAAATACACCCTAAAAATT
>NC_090740.1:50631002-50636002 GCF_036898095.1 Palaemon carinicauda
TTATATTTTGAATGCTCTGAAAATCTTTCTATATTTTCTATACTCTAATAATGAATAAAGCACTCACTTCATAAAATATTTTTATTTAAATTTTCTTTCTTGAAGAGAGTCAGGAAAAAGACACAATCTATTCGATCCCAAAAATCGATACTATACCAGTTCATTGATACTACGTACTAAAAATAATGTCTGTGTCGTTTTTCGGTGGAGTTTGTGCAGTTATGAATGGTAATAAGACATGGAAATAAACCAAATAAAAAATTGTTCAGCATAGCTCCCTATCAACTAAAAGTCTAATAAATGTAAATAAAACTACTCGGAGGCTGAATAGGATTTGGTGAGGACCTATGCCTAAATTACTTGCGAAAGTAATATACATCATTGGTAAACAAGATATGTGCTTTGCATTACATAAAGCAAAAGCATTGTGTTAACAGGAAACTAGGCTCACTGTGCATACCAACCGGATTAAGAAAGGCAAAACTTCAATGAGAATTATGAACAAGGTTCATACAAGCAGCAGAGCTAATAAGAAATTAACGGACTGAATTTCGAGTAAAAAAGGGCCTTACAATGGCTCCTGTTGACACTGGATACGTATAAACGAGAGAGAAGCTAAATTATCGCATGCTTTTCTTACTCCATTGCAAGTTTTGCGATTTTATCAAACAGCTTTACTCACGCTTGACCGAATGGTTATTTTAGGAGTAACTTAAGCTTCGAAATAACTTCTTGTTGGTATGTTGAAAGACTTTCATAATCCTATATAGAGGAACATCGTCGAACACCTGAACCTGTTATTATAGTACGGAAGTACCCATGATTTTATGATAAAAATTTCAGATAATTCTTCCTGTTATTGCCAGCTATATTAGGGTAAAAGTTCAAGCTTGTCTAAAACCTGGTTTTCTCTAGACTAAACATCACTACCACAAATTTGAAAGAAAAGTACTCGAAAAATTAAAAATCTCTTGCATCAAAAATTCACGAAAAAGATTTGGAATATAAGAGAGGAAAAGGGTAATTGAATACACTTGAATCAATTCCATTTTTTTTCTTTTTTTTTCCTCAATTATAAGATTTGCTTGGGTCAATGACTGATCAAAAAGGCAAAACATCAATTGATGGCTCAGTAATTCTTTAGGTAAGAAAATCGTGAATCATTTCTCTAGACAATGTAAGAAGTGTTGGTAGTTGAATGATAAATCACTATTAGGTCGGATAATTCAACAGTTAGTAATAAATGGCATATTGAAAACTAGTTTTGTAAAAGTTTATGAACATCTTTATAGATAATCATCGTGACCTCTTATGCCTTGTATTCCTTGTGATTGTCGTAATAATGGAGATTCTTCGATAGAGATTTAGACTTCACTTTTTTAATCAAAATCACCAATTCTCCATGGCATATAAGCAGAAAGCAAACATTTATCAATAGCCATATTTCTAAATCGCTTTATCTTGCTTAGATTTAATTTTCCTTACAGATACCACCAATTCATTTCGCCAGGTCCTCAAGAGACTATGAAAGCTTTCAAAAATTTAGCGGTATTTATCATGAAATAAAATTCAAAATACCTCACTCCAATATCAACTTCTTAAGCATTGGAACAAACCATATAAAAAGTTAACTGTAATCAAAATCTGTTTTTCTAAAAAAAAAAAAAAAAAAAAAAAAAAAAAAGAATTTGTAAAAAATTTTATTTCTAAATAAATCATAATATTATTATAGAATAACTGATAAATCATGATTAGCTTTGAACGTTGTTCTATGAGTGAACTAATATCTATACAAAGTCCTTAAAAGCAGCGATCTGAATAATCCTTAGCATCCTAGAACTCTCATTGAGTTTAGCGGAAATTCCGGGGATTGCTTGACGAACAAGGAAGCGGCTATAAAAACCATCAATAGTATTAAGGAAATCTCATTTCAGGGCCAGTGAAAGTCTATTCTGTATGTTCATTTGTTCATCAAGGATAAAGGCTGTATTGTTCTAAATTTTCATTAAAAAAACGGTACTCTGGCAATATTTATTCCAGAATTAATCTAGGATAAAAGCCAGATTGTTGAAAGGTTGTATTAAAAACGGTGGGTATCTGGCAATATTTATTCCAGGATTCATCTAGGATAAAAGCCAAATTGTTAAAAATTTGCTTTAAACAACGATAAGTTTCTGGCAATATTTAATCCAGGAATCATCTATGATAAAAGCCAAATTGTTCAAAATTTGCTTTAAATACCGATAAGTTTCTGACAATATTTAATTCAGGAATCATCAATTGATAAAAGCCAAATTGTTCAAAATTTGCATTAAAAAACGGTAAATGCCTGGCAATACCTATTCCTGGATTCATCTAGGATTAAAGCCAAATTGTTCAAAATTTGCTTTAAAACACGATAAGTATTAGACAATATTTATTCCAGCGATTTTTACCGATTTAAAAACATATATTGACGTAAAGGATTGATATTATGGTCACCAACCATAAAAGATAATAGGAAAGTATAGAAAAAGTGTGGTCGCCAGTATTTTACTGAAATGCGAGTGAAAATAATATATTTTTTTACGGAGAATATCCGATTAAAATTACGGCCTTTTTTTTACGGTACAAATTGTTGCAAATAATATGATAAACATAAAGAAAGTTTGACATTCATATTCACAACTGTATACCATTTAAGAGGAAATTCTACAAATTGCTTATTTTCATTATTAATAATTGGTTAAATTCAAAGAACATACTAATATGTAGGAAATGGTGGACTAATTTCGAATGAGAAAAAAAAATCTATAAATAAGTGATTCTTATTATATTATTTGTTTAAGGATTATTTTATTTCGATTTCAATTTATGCGAACTAATATTGTCACCCTTTAAACCTTTATAGCTTCTACTTTTACTGATCCTATCCCATTAAATGTAAAATTGGTTAATCTTTTTACGCTTTATTTTGTCTTAATTTCCAGGGTTCTTCAACTAATCTTGTTAAGAGTTACTACAGTAATTATAATAATAAAAATTACCTTAATATGCACTTGGGCACTGATGATATATATATATATATATATATATATATATATATATATATATATATATATATATATATATATATATATATATATATATATTTATGTGTGTGCGTGTATGTATGTATGTGTGGAATTATATATATATATATATATATATATATATATATATATATATATATATATATATATATATATATATATATATATATATATATATATACACACACACACAGTATATGATCAGTCTCTCAGGCATTTTCCTGCTTGATAGCACAATGTCACTGTCCCATGCCTCTGCCATTCATGACCAGCCTATAAATCTTTAAATAGGGTATCCATTAACTAAACCACCACTAAAGTTTGAGAAAAAACAGTGAAATATAATCCGTACTTTCTCTGAGGAGACTAAATTATGTAGAGGGACACCCCAGTCTGGTAGTTTGCCAAAGATCAGGGACATTTAGTCTGTAATACAGGGAAGAAGACTCTAAATTAAATATAACACTTGGAATAGATTGTGTCAGTGATTAATGGTATCAGGCATGCATAATTAGGTAGGCTTTAACCGATTTAAGAGAAAAAGCTCTGTTGAATGTCATTCTGTTACAATCTCTCAGAAAGACTTTTGTTATGTTGTAGTCCAGGAAACATTTCGCCTTTATCTTTTAGTCATCGGAAATAAAGAAATCCTTATCTTCTTTAAATAAAATCCTGAGCAAGTTTCTAAGGATTTGCTTGGTGTCAATCTCACATATAATCCTGATCTGATTCCTGAGAATTGTTTTGGAATGATTTAAGTCAATTTGTTTATAAGAGAATGATTATGTGAGAGTGAGAACTGATATAAATTGCTTCAGAAGGAAGATGTTCCGGTACCGTAGGAATAATTTCCTCTAGCCTACTGTTAAAACTTTTGATAAAAATCTTATACAGGTTTAATACAGGTTTACTTATGATGTTCTCAAAAGTCCTGTATAGATTAGCCTAGATTGAATCTGTCTTGCCGTTGCCTAGTGTTTAGTAGCAATTCATTTAAACAATTACCCTATGAATAACAGTTTACCAACGTACAAGCAAACAAACACTCAACCAAACGCAAACGCAATATTGTCAAAGTATTTTACTGTCTGTTTTACATACATCACTTGACAAGTAATGAGATAATGAGAGGTTCCTTTCAGTATATAGACTTCTATGCAAGATATTGATAAAACCTTCAGAAATCTTATATCGGTTTTCATTATTTTATCTAAAATGCTAAATGTAAATATATAAACAATTATATATGTTCATGTAATATTATCATATGCAATTTACCGCACACCCCCACCCCCAACCCACCAAAAAAAAAAAAAAAAAAAAAAAAAAAAAAAAGGTGGGGAACTTCCCAAAATAATGGTGAGTTTAAATTCATGGTAATCACTTTTCCTAAAACTGGAATTCAATTCGCTGACAGATGTTTTAATTTCAAATGTTTTAGCAATTTCGCACCAATGAGATAACGTTGCACAATTATTCATACAGTCACTATGAAAGCCTAATATTTTCCATTTTGAAAAAAGCAAAAAAATATATATCATTTCACCATGTCGGTAATGAATAGCCTTTGTTGGGCCTAAGATTAAGCTCATCTGTTTTTTCGATAATAATAAAACTATAGGAATTACATTTTTCGTTTTTTTAAAAAAGGATGGGAAAATGTGGTACGGTTTTGGGAGCAGTGACATTATAAACACACCTTTTATGGAATAAGTCATTCATTATGGACTACGTGGAATAGAAAAGTTGTATATTTTCAACCAATGATATCCAGTACAAACATCGTTTAAGCTGATGCGTAGAATATATTTTCCGGGGAAATATATTCGGATAATCTGATTAGGTAAAAAAAAAATTATGTTATTTTTTTAGTTAATGAAAATTTATTACTTTTAAGTAGCTGATAAGACACAATGATAACAATATCTT
>NC_090740.1:50653502-50681002 GCF_036898095.1 Palaemon carinicauda
ATGATGGTAAAATTACCATGTACTATAAAAAAAAATATATCATATCTAAGATATTCTTTCAACGTTTTCTCTTCATTTATATTCACGAACACTTGTAAAAGAAAATCTTCAAAAGACGCAAACCATTTCTATTTTCTACTAAAAGACTCATCTATTCTTGAGAAAGCCAGCACGTTTTAACATAGTGTATTGTTAAGGGTGATTGTCGTTTCAAATATTTAGCTCGAATTCCCAGAATAAAAGTTTGTGAGCCTGTGGTAGAAGAAGACCATATTGTACCACTCATGTGTCACACGATCGTACATAGTAACGACATTCCTCTTTTTTGTATATATTATTCATCGTATCTTCGCTTTCCCCTCGCATTGACAGCTACTTGTATTAACTTGTCTGCCAACTTCATTATTAACTGTTAATAGAACCAGTTGCCGGTTTGACAAGAAATAGCATATTTGTACTTTGTGACCTTACCAAGACCTAGTGTGTATATATACTCGATGTGTCTTTAATAAAGTTTTATTTATCTTGCTTTTGACTCACAACCTACTCTTGGCCTGTTACATTGGTGACCCCCGAGGTCGACTTGCTACTTCTGCCTTCCCCACCCCTCACTGTTACTATGGTAGACCTCACGGAAGTTGGCGCCACCCCATTCAAACTTTCGTCGTTTGCCAGCTGAGAGGCATTTGCTTGGTTTCAGCGCGCAGAAGTCCAGTTCCGCATCAAGGGTCTTGGCTCAACCAACAAAGCAGATTATGTTCTCACGGCGATACCCAAGGACACCTTCCCGGAAATTTCCGACTGGCTTTGTGAACAAGGAGACACCTTAATAGCGTATGACGCCCTGAAAACATACCTTTTGGTGCATTACTCGCTTTTTGGCAGCCGCCCAATGGGCGTCTGCCGAAAAGCAGTTGTTTTAGAGTAACAGAGCCATTTAAGATTAATTTCTTGGGCAGATAATGAATGAGTTCGAGTGAATAACGTCTTTGTAAAATGACGGGCTCTGTTTAGCTCTTTCACAGCTGAGTCTTTAAAATCACCATCAGTGTCGACATTCTGCACTTCCCCTTTACAACCAATAGATACACACATTTTCAGGAATTATTTTAGGTCATAATCCAAGATCATTTTCAAATCCTTGTTCAGTACCGGTATTCATAGCTTTCACTTCCTCTTGTGTCTCCTCACTGCGCTCAGGATCAATTGCGCTAACTACATCTGGTTCAGACCGTTCATTACTCGCTGTAGCTGCACTTGGTTTGTTCAAGCTAGCACCAACACTTGTACTTGGTTTATTCAAGCTAGGATCAGATTCAGTGTGAATTTGTGACTTTGCAGGTGCAGATACTGTTGAATATGCCAACCATTGAGTTATTTTTGGTAGTTTTTTTACTCTTTCCTTTTCATCTGCCTTTTCTTGTCGTTTAACAGAGAACCTCCATGTATCACGATTACGACTTGTTGATTTCTCCATTATGCCTCAGTGGTCAGTGCAGCCTCACTACCTTATCCTGAAAATGAAAAACATGAATAATTATTAACTATAGATATTATGGCTCTACCCACAGTAGACATTTAAAATGTAACTAGGTATATGAAATGAAAAAAAGTAGGTAGTTACATGGATACGTAGATGCTAATAAAAGTTGGCTATATATAAAAACATTGGCGAAGTATTTATTATTACTATTATTATTATAATGATCAATTTAGGCAACCAACCAGAAAGCAAGAGATGCATACACCCGAAGGCCTAGTTAACGGCACATCATCGATGATAGAAATAAAAATATTAGAAGAAACATTGATGCGGCAAAAAAATTAACATGGAAAAACTAAAACGATGAGGCACTAGAGAGAAAAAAAGCATTAACGTGTTTTTTGAAAGTATAACAATCATTTGACTTGACGACATCATTAGGAAGGGTGTTCCAAACATTAACAGATGAGGGGATGAGGTAACGAGAAAACTGGGACGTGTTCGACAGTAAGATAGGTGGAACCTTTTTTTGTAACTGATGTTTGACAAGTTAGTCTTTTCCTGTTTTTGTCGACAGGCAAATAGGAAAGGTTTCAATCAATGAAATTCACACCTGAGCAGAAATGAGCCGGAAGCTACGTCAAGAAGTCAGAGAAGACCAATGCACTCAGAAAACAATGAGAGTGAACACTTCAGGCAGAAAGAGCAAACTGATAAAAAAGCATGCTAGCACAAAATAAAGCACACAGATGAGAGTATTCGTGTTATACTTGCACAAGATTTATCATGAGTCATTAATGCATACATGTAACCATGTGCATACAGGGTTCAACAGCCAATCAGAGTGCAGATTGAACGTTAGTAATCGCGCCACGTGGACCCAACAAGAAGCAAAGAAAAGTCCACTGGTCCACACACAATGAATAATATTCACACAATTTATATGATAGATTGACAGAAAACCGAGCTTGCATTATTGCATCAACTTGCGAATTCGAAATGTTGCTTGCAAGCGAATTGTATGATATTCAAAGTCATTGAACCGATGAAGTGCACATAACTCACTTCCATGCATACTAAACACCACATTCATTACACAGCTCAAATGCTGCGAAATGCCAAATTGCAAATGCCTAATTGCCAAATTGCAAATGTTGTAATTGCCTGTGTAGATGTTATTTCGCAGAAATTCATTGACACAAGCGTGAAGAAATTTTTTTCCATTGATTACAAGGTGCCCACGCCGAATTATGAATCAAATTTCGCGGGGCCTCACAGGCGCGGGGCCCTAGGCCATGGCCTACTCGGCAACCCCTAAATCCGCCGCTGCCGCCCATATAGCAAAGCTTTATTAGCTCTCTCAACAACCATTAGGGGACCAAAGGGCTTCGCTTGCCCTCAGGGATATGACCAGTATCGCTCGCATGCAACCTGCCGCAAACGGTTCTCTTCGTGAGGTGAACCTACTTCATGCCCTTTGGGTACAGGGTAGGGTAAACGGCGTGTTTACCCGAGCCTGTACACGCTGCCATACTTGATGTCGATAGTTTAACCATAAAGGACTTGATGACCAAAGCTGATGCCCTTATGGACAGCAACATCACGACCTTCAAAACCTCTATCAACGCCTCCACTCCTGACGAAGAGGAATCCTATTCAACGTCAACCGAAGCTGATGTGAATGCCGTAGGACACACACGCCTACCCTGTGTCATGCCGGAGAGGCGACAAAGCCAAACATCACCCACCACTCGCTCACACCCCAATCAACGACCTCTACAGCCATTTTCTACCGCCCATAGGCCGTAGTCTTGCTACTACCACTCCAGATTCGGGGCTGCCGTGATGAAATGTACCAAGGAATGTCAGTGGCCAAAAAGACATGTAAGTAGGTCATCGCTTGTGGCGGTGGCCTCCTGTGTTTCTAATCTTTTCTTTTTACATGATGCAGGAACAGGCATGCAATTTTTGGTAGACATGGGTGCTTGACATTTTCTTTTGACAAGGGAACTCTTCAAGACACGACGAAGTCTGTCTAAGTCTGCTAACGTCCGCCTGGTAGCTGCCAACGGATCTGCGATAACACCTACGTTTACGAGAACCTCACATTATCATTTGGAAACAGAAAATTTAATTGGAAGTTGCTCGTTGCTAATGTTACATTGCCAATCCTCCAATGCGGATTTCCACTCCCATTTCCACCTTCTGGTCGGTGTTTCACACCGATGATTGGTCAATGCAGACTTGTACTTATCGATACTTCTTCAAAACTGCCCCCTTCAACCTCGCTCTTCACATCAGTGCACCCAAGGATGCCAACCCCCATCTCCTCACGTCCTACCTAGAAGTTTTCCGTCTAAAACTTCGCCAAACGCCCACGTCCCCGGCCAAACACGGTATTTATCACAATCTCAAAACGATGGGCCCCCATTCTTCGGTAAATTCAGATATCTGACACCAGATCGATTGGCAGCCGCCAAACAGACGTTCGATGAAATGGAAGAAATGGGTTTTTGCCAAAAGGCCTCCAGCCCATGGTTGTCACCCTTCCACATCGTCCTGAAGAAAGATGGCTCCCTCTGTCCGTTTGGGGATTATAGGCACCTGAACATGCAAAAAGAGTCGCATCACTAACTCCTCCCAAACATCGCCGACAGGACCTACCTGCAAAAAGCGAAGGTTTTCTCCACACTCGACCTCCTGAAGTGGTATTATCAGGGGCCTATGAATCCAGAAGACGTCCCCAAGACTGCCATCACCACTCCCTTCGGTACATACACCCTCAATTACTCCTGTTTTTGCCTTTGTAATGGTGGGGCCACTACACAGCGTCTCATGGATGGCATCTTAGGTGACCTCCTGTCTGTGTATGTTACGTGGACGACATACTTGTGTTCTCTTCCTCAAAAGAGGAACACCTCCGTCACCTGCACATCGTCCTCGACCGCCTACAACAAAACGGTACATCAACACACGGATTCAGGAGTGAGCACCTTTCCTCAACCTCAGCGTCATTTCGCCCACATTCACGTCAACATTGTAAGCCCCTTACCTACATCACAAGGACATAGTTACCTGTTTACCGTCATCGACGGCTCCATTTATTGGCCTTAAGCCATTCCTATGGAAACGGCAACGTCCGCCTCATGTACATCTGCCTTACTCTCAGAGGATGGATAGCTAGATTTGATATCCCTGAGCATATTACTTCTGACAGGGGTACCATTTTCACCTCTTAATTGTGGACATCATTAGCGAATCTCCTGGGCATCGCCCTACATCAGACAACTGCCTACAACCCCGCTGCCAGTGGAATGATTGAACGTTTTCATTGCACCCTCAAAGTAGCTTTGATGTCCTGCTTTAAAGACTCCAGCTAATTTACTCAGCTCCCCTGGGTCCTCCTTGGACTAAGGACCTCTCCTAAAGACACCCTGGACGTTTCGGCAGCTAAAATGGTATATGGCAACCCGTTGGTCATCCCTGCCGAATTTTTTTCCTTTTGCCACGTACTCTGACGATCTCCATCGCATACGTCACATCGTGGGAAAATTTACTCCATGCCGCCAGACTTACAAGACTCCAGCAAAGCATCCTATACTGACAGACTTGCACTCTGAATTGTACGTCTTCCTACGCAACGACACTAGCCAGCCACCACTAAAGCCCCTTTACACAGGTCCTTTCCTTGTGATCCAACGCAATCCAAAAGCATTCCAACTAAACATTTGTGGCAAAGAAAACTGGGTCTCCATTGATCGTCTAAAACCTGCTCCTCTCTTGCCAGCTGACCTGCCTATAGAATGCCTCTCTAGATCAGGTTGCCCTATCTAGCATGTACAGTATGTCATTTTTTGGGGGGGAGCCATGTACCACCCGTGTGTCACACGATCGTACATAGTAACGATATATCTCTTTTTTGCATATAATATTCTTTGTATCTTCTTAACTCTCCCCTCACACTGATAGCAACTTGCATTAACCTGTCTGCCGACTTCATTGTTGACTGTTAACAGAACTGGTAGCCGGTTTGACAAGAAATAGCATGTTTGTATTTTGTGACCTTCCACCAGACCTAGTGTTTACATATACTCGATGTGTCTTTAATAAAGTTACTCAGTTGCATTCATCTTGCCTTTGACTCACAACCTACTCTCAACCCATCACAATATCTTCTTTTCCCTTCCTCCACCGTTATAGTTACATCAAGAGGTGGGTTTCTTGATGCGTCCTCTCAAGTGCTTTCTATCAGAGGCATATATATACAGTATATATATATATATATATATATATATATATATATATATATATATATATATATATATATATATATATATATATAGTTTTATTATTTTACCCACGGAAACTGTCACATGAGGTTTAACCAACGCAATGCAAAATCCGATCATTTTACATTTATTTGGAATTTCAAGGTATCTATAAATATCGGTGCAAGGTTGATTGACAATGAATCACATTAAAAAATAAATGAAGAGAATAAATAGTCTCACATCATCAAACGATATTTGCTAAAATTTAAATGATTTGTCATCACTTTTCGTGCCATGGCTTTCGAAAGAATAATGATTTCAATGTAGAAAGTTATTTTGAGAATGTGAAAAGGAAAGTTCTGCCAACACACACATACGTACAGACACACATATACACACAGACACACACAAATTATATATATATATATATATATATATATATATATATATATATATATATATATATATATATGTATATATATATATATATATATATATATATATATATATATATATATATATATATATATATATATATATATATATATATATATTAATCCAATTTCATAAGTTGAATTAGAAAGTATTTGGAATCGTGTTTATTGATTTCCTAAATGAAAACTTATTCTAATCTGAAATTTAACTCAAAAACTCCGATTACCATTTTATTATTATTTTGTTTAATTTCATCATATATTGACGTTTCATTTTATTATAATTTCTCAGATGATAATATATCAGCGAGGAAAACCAAACTATACGAGTGTTATCGAAACAAATAATCCTCCAAAATATTATAAATATTTTCTTTTTAAATTAGATTCGATCATACGACCATGACCATGGCAAAAACAATTTATTTCACAGGATTTATAGATCTATGAGATTTAGCATGATGAATTAAATTATTTTATTATTTTATCCACGGAAACTGTTACATGAGGTTTAACCAACACATTGCAAAAACCGACCGTTTTACATTTACTTGAAATTTTTGGAAATCTAGAAATATCTGTGCAAGGTTGATTGACAATGACTTATATTCTGAAATAAATGAAAAGAATAGTCTCGTGTCATCAAACAATATTTGGTAAAATTGAATTAATTTGTCATCACTATTCATGGCAGAGCTTTTGAAAGAATGATAATTTGTATATAGAAAGTTATTTTGAGAATGTAAAAGCCCAATGTTCTACTAACATTTGTCATTAAGCAGCTATATCTAAATCCAAAAAGCCTTTTAGTAATTATAAATAGAATATTCTGGGACTGGTGAGAGAGTTTGGAAGTGACTGACATAAATCAGCATATTTACTAAAATAGTTCATAGGAGACTCTGAATTGAGAAAGTGGTTTATATGATAGACGTGAATGTTATTAATATTCAAGGAGTGGGGACTTATGTATGTGAAAGGCAATTAGTGTGGTGTTACTGCCACCGCATACAATAGGCGGTTTGGGGTGAAAGCATTTGCTATGGCGATCCCTTTGCTTATTCTGAAAAAGATATATATCTATGTATATATATATATATATATATATATATATATATATATATATATATATATTCATATAAATATGTATATATATATATATATATATATATATATATATATATATATATATATATATATACACACATATATATACATACATATATATACAAACATATATATATATATATATATATATATATATATATATATATATATATATATATATATATATATATATATATATATTTATATATATATATATATATATATATATATATATATATGTATGTATTTGAACAGTATATATATATATATATATATATATATATATATATATATATATATATATATATATATATATATATATATATATATGATGCGTTGTTGGGCATTTTCTTTTTCTTTCATTAAGCACCACTTTAATATTATTTTAATTAAATAAATGTATCTCTTCAATCCTTTCAATGCAATAAAATTATTATATCTAGACCCTCAGGAAAGTGGGTGATGGTAAAATGCCGTATAGTTCCTTAACTTTACTTCTGGAACTTGATGTACATTAGCTTTACAGTAATCTTCCACATGGGTTTTAAATACAGACTGGAACAATATAAATTCTTAAAGATTGGAGGCTGCAACCGTAGACTTCTGCTACCACTTCAGCGTTCTGGATGTGAAATCCTTGAATTCTCTTTGGGGGCGATTTAGGGATCGCTTTTTCATAGCTGTGTCGTCTCACTGACTCGCTTCTTGGTAATTTCTCCTTCATTGAAGATAATCTTCTACCTCCCTGTTGAAAGGTAATTTGTTTGCAGTTAGGGAACTCGGTCCCTTCGTTGTCCGTCTTTGTAAATATCTTGTTGTTAACTTGACGTTTCGTTAGTGCAGGCCAACTGTGCACCAGAGGTAAGGCCTCCCCCATGACGGGGGGAGAGGGAGAAGGGACAACCGATTATCGCGGTTACTTGTAGGAAAGAGCTGCTTCCTCTATGCGTTTGTTGCTTAAGTATCCCAGAACAAGAGCGTTGTAATTGCGTCACGTCATGTGACTCTTCTTGTGTTCTATTGGTCCCTTCTTCTGACGTAATGGTAACGTCATACATATGTCACTTCCGGTTTCCCGGCAAGCTAACCGGCTCGCATTCCATTTGCGTTGTTTTGGCCAATTTATCGCTTATGTCAGCACTTTTCACAAACAGTGCCTCTCGAGTACCACCTCACACTGATTTTATTTTTTCTCGTCTCTCTCTCTCTCTCTGTCTCTCTCTCTCTCTCTCTCTCTCTCTCTCTCTCTCTCTCTCTCTCTCTCTCTCTCTCTCTCTCTCTCTCTCTATTTCAATGTCTCTCTATCGTTTAACTAACGAATAAAACTCATAAATACTTGATCAAATACACATATCACCTTATTTCGTATGAAATATTTTCCTTTACATGACACCACTCGGTCACGTACCTGAACTCCTGTGGAATTCACATCTTATTAACTCATTTCATGGTTTACCCAAAAATAATCCATCAATAATTCCTCATCACCAAAAGAAATACATTTCAACACAATAAATCAAAATCATCATCATCAAATAATATGCATTTCAACGCAATAAATCAAAATCATCATCAACAAAATCATATGCATTTCAACACAATAAAACAAAATCATCATCATCTAATAATATGCATTTCTACACAATATATCAAAATCATCATCAACAAAATAATATGCACCTTAGCGCAATAAATCTAAATCATCTTCATCAAAGAAAATTATCCTCAATTATTTTTAAAATAATGCAATTGCATACGTTTATCATCAATATATGTTTAGGAAAAACTTCCTGTTTCCTTCAAATAATTCAACACAATATTGAAACATTATTTTTCTTAATTCTTGATAATGGAATATTTAACACTTAACTCACTGGGTACGTAAGGCAAAATTAATAATGTCTTCTGTGTTCAACTGTGCAATCAATTAGGAAATGCCTTAACCCTTAACTTTTATTCAATTCATATTTTCCATTACCTATGACCTCAAAATCTTGGTCTTATTGATGTAAACACAAAAATCATTTTTCCAATGCAATGCAATAATTGGCAGAAAATAAATGTTCAAACATACATAACATCAATTCAAATCAATCAAAATATTTCTGCAACAAAAAATATAATTATGTGTCATGCACATTATAACTCATCAAGAGAATTACTCATTTGTAATCAGTATCAATAAACATTTGTAAAACATCATTATGGTACCTTATTTACTCATCAATATTATCATGATAAATCATTTTTAATTAATGGCATCAAAAGAAATATTTCTCACCTTCTTCATAAAAATAATGAGTAAAATCAAAAACTCAAATTTATCAATGCCTTAAATCATCAAACATCATAATCATTTCATAATAAAGAAACATATTCAATACATAACAAAATCATGTTTATAAATTAGAATCTTATTTGCACCTTGTCTGCGTATTATTTTTATCTCAAGAACTTCAATTCTCAACTATATATATTGCATTCAGAAGGGTATTCATAAAATTCAAGTGACAGGAACTTACATTTCAATGTTAAAACTTTTCTTTAAAGAAATCAATTGCAGACTGTCTCAATTAAAACACCTTATTAATCCTTTCCTTCAAGGATTCATCTACTACACAGGTAAAGAAAAAAAATCCATTCGTTTGTTTCCACACACACTCTTTTTTAACTTCAAAATGAAAGATTTAATTATTATAATTCACCATATGTACTTAATTGTTCATTATTACCTGCATAATTAATATGGGCCTAAAATATCCCTTTGAGACATTCAACTTCTAAGTTCATTATTGGTGCACATCTTATCTTTTAATTACTTAAATCTTTTCTTTCTTCATAATAATTTAAGTTAACTTAATCATCATCAAAACATAATAAAATTCATTGTATACATGCATGTTTACCATTGTTACACGTGTTACACAAAAGAAAAATATCAATCAATGCATCGCCTATAAAACGCAGAAATAATTCTTTTGCTCTAATGGCATCATTATTTAATCAAACTTGCAAACAAAATCAATACATTTGTAAACCTTCAATTACCTATGGGTACATATATCACCTGTCTTCATTACCCATAACTTTATCAAAAACTTTTCATGTCTGTGGTCCCTTAATTAATTGTTTGGAGACATTTATGATTTGGACCTTCTTTGTTGATTACGGAATACATATTCAAATTCTAGGATAACACACTTTACATAATTAAAAGATTTCACTCATTTGTTACCCTCAATATTTGTATGAGTGCCCAGATATTTTTATTTCATTTCCCAAGGAGTTTAGTAGTCTTTCTTAAATCTACCTAACAAAAATTTCTGTTTCCCATATACCGAGTTATTTCAAAGTAAATTCGCTCTCTTTAAGTAATTGTTATTAGTCTTCTATGTTGGTCTATATATAGTTCGCAGGACATCCTCAACCCCTTGCTATTATTTTATTTGACCCTTTTTCTCTATTTGAACTTGACTTATCATGGCTTATTTCACCCTTCTTACTACAAGAAAAATATTGCACAGTTTCATAAACCACTAGTAAATTCGAGTGCATTGCCAGAGAGAATATCTCGAAACATGAATGTGTAGTTATTATATCCTGGTCTCTAATTATTCTGTTACAGACTCATCAACCCTTCCATTGTTAAATCAAATTTTATGTAGACCAGTATGTTTTTATCATTTGTCAAGTTCTGGGAACAGAGTCCCTGGTAATCCATTGGTACCACCACTTTAGGATTGAGAAAATGCAATCGTAATTTCTAAAGAATTCTTACCCTTATATGACCTTTATACTTCTTATATGTAGGCTTTAATTTTACAATCTCACACATCTATCTTAGGTTAAGAATTAATTCATCATCAAATGCAGTCTTTGATTACTGGATGTCCTACTAACTTGAGCATGAATTTTTGTTAGTATTTTGTTAGTATGTCAGGAATTTCTATTCAGGAGCAAGTATTTCTCCCTATTCCTTGTATATATTCCTTTAAGCAATATGCAATCCTGTGATATGATTCCTATTTTGGGAGTAATTCACCTACAACATTTCTAGTAACCTTTGGTTTCTCTTGTTCTATTTTAATCATTCCTATTTCTAGGTCTCCTGCCTGACAACTGAAACAAAATATTGGTAGTTATATTTCCTTTTAACATCTTCCGGTCCTTTTAAATAATCTTTCTTTTATCATCATAAACCTACCAATAAAGTGATTTATCCTGGACAAACATCCAGTACTTTAAGGCTCCTAAGATTCCTTTTATTCTTTCATCCACAATAGTCCTTCTTGGACTGTAAAATCACAATCATTCTTATGAGCAATAAGCACATATACTCTATGCCCTAAACTAATTTTTAAACTTCTCTAGACCATTATTCGGATAATCTATCCTACTCGGTTATTTTCATTTAATTTAAGACTACTCTCATGATTCATTACCCTTCTTCGGGTTTTACCTTTTTAATGAGACATTTCTTTTTTATATTTATGAGGCTTCACACATTATCTTTATAACTCCTGGTTAAGAGATCGGGTTAAGGTAATGTAGGATCAAAATTCATTTCTCTTCATTATTTATAGCCTTCTATTTCATTTGCACACTACATATTTTTAGGTTAACTTTATTTTAAGTCTTGGGTAATTTAGCAAATACTGCTTATTATCCCTAAGATCCTATCATTCCCCAAAATACCCCTACATCTGTCAAATCTTAGTGGAGCAGGATTTCCACTTTAACCCTTATTCCTCTACATATCTTAAACCTATTTATTCTTTTTACTTACCTTATTCAAATCTAGGGATGGGTCACTCTTTAATCTGGCTCTTTATCCTGCTATTCTCCCTATTCAAGACTAGTTCTATTATTCTTATGGCTCTATATTCTTACTAAACTTAGTAACATCATTCTATAGGCTTGTTCATTGTCTCCAAATTTAGATCATCATTCTGTCAATAGTTAGAGGAGCTGAGTGAACCCGTCGACTTCACTCTAATTTCTAACATTCTTCGAAATGCTAATAGCCGTGAATGGCTTGTATTCTTTGACCATGGTACTTACAATATTCTCTATGTATTTTACTCCTCAATAATCGAGCCAAACATTATTTATTATCGGGATAGACATGTCAGTTTTATTCTACTTATGATGATATAACTAGTCTAACTTCTATCCTCTTTGGATAATATATCTCGGGAGATTTATAAGGAGTCTTATTGATTCATTTTAACACTCACCGTGTTCGTTATGGGGCGTTGGCTGATAGGTAATATTTCATGAGTCATACCGGTATTTAAAAAGTTTTAATAAGTTTTTGACAGTTTCTCGGGGCAGGTTCTGGCGCCGATGTTTCTATTCTATTCTGCCTAACCTATCGCCTGCAATGGCTAATCTCTGCCTATTTCTCATATATCCCCATTTCTATGCTCCTTGTGGTAAATTTTGCCCCCTTCTGATTACCTAACTGTAATCTCTACTCCTTTATTTTAGAAGTCATTACCCGCCATTCAGATGAGTTATTTTATCCGGAGTAGTATCAATTGATTAGTGTCCTTGTATTTTCCTTCATCTGAACTGCATTATTATCTATTTTAACAGACTCTGGCATCCTATTTTTAGCTAACCTATCTTTATCTCTGCGGGTTATTTTTATTTAGGCATCATTATGACTTCTCTAGCTAAATTCCAGCTTTTTATATTTTCAGTATTGATCAGACTTTATTTACTTAATAGCATCATAACTCATTTATTATTCATATGCCTATATCTTCATCTTAAATCTTTGTGCCTAACAACAACATATTTCTTTTAATTCTATAAGCCTATAGCTTCAATTGCCTATTTTATTTTTTTGAAATTCCCTCTTTATTTAGGCTATTCTATTTTGTTCACTGTATTTCTGTGGACATTCTATTTTATTTATATGGCGCCTGTCATATAGTCATATATTGACAAGGAGTATGTCTATTCTTGGCTACTCTTCCTATTTCTCAACTTTGTTTCTCCTTGTCTTTTTAATCAATTTCCATTTCCCTTTCTTAGTCTGGAGTCTGTTTCTCCTGTCAAATTCGTCTCCTACAAAGTGGCCAGTTTTGTAAAAGACTTGTCTTTGACAAGTAGAATCATACCCTGACTATCTCATTTATTTTTCATTTCCTTATTTTAAGCCTGCACTTCTCACAAACAAAATTCATACTTCATCATTGTATCGTTTTTGAACGATATCTTAAGGCTCTATTGAGAAATGTTACTAAAAAAATGACATCTTTATTCATCATTTGACACATTTTGGCATTTAATTCTCTACCTAACCTGACGGTTCATACCCCTTGATTTTTACTTGCTTGCATTTCATTTCTGCATATCATTCTATTTTCACCCTTAAAATTTGGAAGCAGGTATTTCTCAATATTCTATCACTGTATTGCATCCTAGTATATCAACTATATTTGCCAGAGTCACCATAAGATAAAATAGACACTTGCAACGTGGATGTACTTCCACTATATATGCCTATCTTTCCTATATAAATTTTTTCGTCTTCCTGTCTTCCTTTCTATCCAGCTAACTATTTTTAATTCTTTTCTTTTCACTATTTGGAGGATTTGTATTTCACTTTCTTTGTGCCGGAGGGCTTTCTGAGAAGTGTCTTGGTTTAATTTCATGATTAGGTTCTTTATCTCTGTGCCTGCCTTTTTCCCTGTATGTTTTCCCTTTTTCATTATTTTACCTGATTTCTATCCCCCTTTTTATGTAATCTTTCCCTAGACCTAAATGTGTCATCTTTATCTTTTTTAAACTTTCTTTGATCTAAATTTCTGCCCATTATTCTGTTTAACTCTAGGGTAATTTTTGCGCCTCGTTCCAGTCTGCTGTTCTAACTTCCCAGCATCTATTCAAATTACTCAAAATTTCTCTGGTAGGATTTTGTGGCTATTAGTCCCTTAGGATTTTTCTTCCTGATTTCCTATCATTTTGCTATTTTCCCTTTTCTTTTTGTAAAACTCATATCTAGGATGCTATTTTTCACATATTTTAATGCCTCATTTATTTCTATATATAGGGAATTATCATTAGCAATAAACTTACCTTTAGCAAAGGAATCCTGTTCTTTTTACAGTTGCTACGTGATCCTCCATTTGTGTGGCAAATTCATTTACCGAGCCACCCTCATATTTTACCTATAGGAACTTTCGTATATTTATTAACCTGTCTATTTCCTTGGCTGATTGCCATAATTGCCTACATCATTTTTGAAACTCACTCCAATTTGCTACATTTTTAAAGTACTTACCATTCAAGGTTATGTGAGCATCACTTACACTTGTATTTCACAGTTAACATAGCCTGTTCAATTCTGCTGTCTCATTGTTTATTCTCAGACTAACTATTCTACTTTCAATATCAGCTAACCACTTACACACGGTATATTTCTCTAACCTTCTTTTATCTTGGTTATTCCTACCTATATTTCCACAAAACTGTGTAAATTTCCCTACTGAATTCATGTTTTATGGGACGTTGCTCGTTTGTATTTTTCACTTATTTGCGTAATTCTAAATCATATTTCACCTTTATATTCTTTGGGCTAACATCATTACCATCACTTTTAAAAAAAATCATAATACATCTTATTTTACACAAGAAAAAAAAAATACAAAAGTAATTCATGCATCATTCAAGAAACCCTAGCGAATAATAAAAACAAAATCCTATTCTTAAACGAGAGACAAGTTTTTTCACTTTTAAACTGAGAGACGTGTTTGAGAGAGATTCTTTTACTCACATTTCTTCTTTCCTGTCCTTTTGTTTTCATCTTCTTGATTTCTTGAAATTAAATTCTTGTTTCGTCTCACGTCCTCACTATTATTGGGCTTCTTGATGTTTATTCTGCAAAGGTGTACAACTGGTATCTGGAAGAATTTAGTCATTAATATGTGCACTGAAAAATATCACACGGCATTCTATCCATTTAAGCTGCCACCATTTGTGATGCGTTGTTGGGCATTTTCTTATTCTTTCATTAAGCACCACTTTAATATTATTTTAATTAAATAAATGTATCTCTTCAATCCTTTCAATACAATAAAATTATTATATCTAGACCCTCAGGAAAGTGGGTGATGGTAAAATGCGGTATAGTTCCTTAACTTTACTTCTGGAACTTGATGTACATTAGCTTTACAGTAATTTTCTACATGGGTTTTAAATACAGACTGGAACAATATAAATTCTTAAAGATTGGAGGCTGCAACCGTAGACTTCTGCTACCACTTCAGCGTTCTAGATGCGAAATCCTTGAATTCTCTTTGGGGCGATTTAGGGATCGCTTCTTCATAGCTGTGTCGTCTCAATGACACGCTTCTTGGTAATTTCTCCTTCATTGAAGATAATCTTCTACCTCCCTGTTGAAAGGTAATTTGTTTGCAGTTAGGGAACTCGGTCCCTTCGTCGTCCGTCTTTGTAAATATCTTGTTGTTAACTTGACGTTTCGTTAGTGCAGGCCAACTGTGCACCAGATGTAAGGCCTCCCCCATGACGGGGGGAGAGGGAGAAGGGACAACCGATTATCGCAGTTACTTGTAGGAAAGAGCTGCTTCCTCTATGTGTTTGTTGCTTAAGTATCCCAGAACAAGGGCGTTGTAATTGCATCACGTCATGTGACTCTTCTTGTGTTCTATTGGTCCCTTCTTCTGACGTAATGGTAACGTCATACATATGTCACTTCCGGTTTCCCGGCAAGCTAACCGGCTCGCATTCCATTTGGGTTGTTTTGGCCAATTTATCGCTTATGTCAGCACTTTTCACAGACAGTGCCTCTCGAGTACCACCTCACACTGATTTTAATTTTCTCGGCTCTCTCTCTCTCTCTCTCTCTCTCTCTCTCTCTCTCTCTCTCTCTCTCTCTCTCTATTTCATTGTCTCTTTATCGTTTAACTAACGAATAAAACTCATAAATACTTGATCAAATACACATATCACCTTATTCTGTATGAAATATTTTCCTTTACATGACATATATATATATATATATATATATATATATATATATATATATATATATATATATATATATATATATATATATATATATATATATATATATATATATATATATATATATATATATATATATATATATATATATATATATATATATATATATATATATATATATATATATATATATATATATATATATATATATATATATATATATATATATATATATATATATATATATATATATATATATATATATATATATATATATATATATATATATATATAAATATATATATATATATATATATATATATATATATATATATATATATTATATATATATATATATATATATATATATATATATATATATATATATATATATATATATATATATATATATACATATATATATATATATAATTATATATATGTATATATATATATATATATATATATATAAAATATATATATTATATATATAATATATATATATATATATATATATATATATATATATATATATATATATATATATATATATATATATATGCTAATGAAAACATTTATAATGAAAGATTTCTAGTAAAAAAAAAATAAGGGGTGGTGGTGGGAAATTGGGGACAGTGAAAAGAAAAAATATCAAAAATAGTAAAAGATAAGAATCAAGATCACTGAGGTAGAAAAAAAGGTAGAACTTATACCCCATCGAAAAACTGATGCCAATACAGGCACTGCTAAATACACAGAAATTCAAACTTGCCGTTTTTAAAATTTCTCATTCATGATCTATATCTTAATCTGTGACATAGTCGTTCAGTTAATTCTTTAAAGGTAAGGTAAAGGTGTCTGGTTTAAGTTTCAGTTTAGTCCAAATACATGATCACCAGAACGTTAGCACGGGAAGCCCAACCCACAACTGTGGGACTTTTACCAACCGTGTGTCACACAATTGTACATAATTATTTTGTATATATTATGCTTGTATCTGCACTCTTCCCTCGCACTAAAAAGAACCTGAATGATCATGTCTCCGTTTTGCTGTGTAACATTGTCTGTCTCTCGAACAGGTTATGTCCTGTTGCCTTGAGGTTTTGTATATAGAGGAGAATGTTCCTTGATAAACAACTCAGTTGATTGCTTCCTGCCTTCAAGTTCACAACCCTCTTTCGGCGCCGTCACGTTGGTGACCCCTGAAGTCGACTCGCTCCCACTGCCTTCCACCCCCACCTCCCTCGCCCCTCCATCGTTGGTACTATGGCGGACTCTAGTACAGCAGTTGGTGTTGCGGCCGCCCCATTGAAAATTTCACTGTTCGCCAGCGGAGAGGCATTTGCTTGGTTTCGGCGCGCAGAAGTCCAGTTTCGCATCAGCTGCGTGACTCGCTCAACCACCAAAGCAGATTATGTTCTCGCGGCGATACCCGAGAACACCTTCCCGGAAATATCTGACTGGCTTTGTGAACAAGGAGACACGCCAATAACGTATGACGCCCTCTAAACATACCTTTTGCAGCAGTACTCGCCGTCGCCAGCCGCCCGTGTAGCAAAGCTTTTTCAGCTCTCGCAACAACCGTTGGGGAACAAAGGGTTTCGCTTGCCCTCGGGGAAATGACCAGTATCGTTCGTCTTCAACCTGCCGCAGACGACTCTCCTCGTGAGGTGAACCTACTTCGTGCCCTTTGGATACGCCGTTTACCCGGACCTATACTCGCTGAAAATACCTGATGTCGATAGTTTACCCATAAAGGACTTGATGACCAAAGCCGACGCCCTTATGGACAGCCACTTCAAGACCTCCATCAACGCCTCCACCCCTGACGAAGAGGATGCCTATTCAACGTCAACCGAAGCTGATATGAATGCCGTAGGACATACACGCCCACACCATGACGTGCCGAAGCAGAGACAAAGCCGCCCACCACACACCAATTGCTCGCGCCCAAACAAACGACTTCTACAGACACTTACTACCTCCCATCCGCCGCAGTTTTGCTACTACTACTTCAGATTCGGAGCAACTGCGAAGAAATGTGCCGAGGATTGTCAATGGCCAAAAACGTGTAAGTAGGCCATCGCTCGTGGCGGTAGCCTCCCGTGTTTCTAATCTTTTCTTTTTACAGGATGAAGGAATGGGCGTGCGATTTTTGGTAGACACGGGTGCTTGTCGTTCTCTTTTGCCAAAGAAACTCTTCAAGACACGACGTAGTCTGTCTACATCTGCCGACGTCCGCTTGGTAGCTGCCAACGGATCTGCGATACCCACCTATGGTTACGGGTACCTCACATTATCGTTGGAAACGGTAAATTCAATTGGAAGTTTCTCGTTGCTGACGTCACCATGCCAATCCTCGGTGCAAATTTCCTCTCTCATTTCCACCTTCTGGTTGATGTCTCCCACCGACGATTGGTCAACGCAGACTCGTACTTGTCGCCACCTCTTCAACCCGCCCCCTCTAACCTCGCTCTCCACATTAGCGCACCCACGGATGCCTACGCCCACCTCCTCACGTATTACCCGGAACGTTTTCCGTCCAGAACTTCGCCAAACGCCGACGGTTCCTGCCAAGCACGGTATTTATCACCATATCAAGACGACGGGACCCCCAGTCTTCGCAAAATTCAGACGTGTGTCACCGGAACGATTGGCAGCTGCCAAACAGATGTTCGCCGAAATGGAGGAAATGGGCCTTTGCCGAAAGGCCTCCAGCCCATGGTCGTCACCCTTACACATCGTTCTGAAGAAAGATGGCTCCCTCCGTTCGTGCGGGGATTACAGGCACCTGAACATGCAAACAGAACCGGATCACTACCCCCTCCCAAACATTGCTGACGTGACCTCCTACCTGCAAAAAGCAAAGGTTTTCTCTATGCTCGATCTCCTGAAGGGGTATTATCAGGTGCCTATGAACCCAGAAGACATCCCCAAGACTGCCATCACCACTCCGTTTGGTACATACACCTCCAATTACTCCTGTTTTAGCCTTCGTAATGCTGGGGCCACGTTTCAACGTCTCATGGATGGCATCTTAGGGGACCTCCCTTTCTGTGAATGTTATGTGGACGACATACATGTGTTCTCCTCCTCAAAAGAGGAACACCTCCGTCACCTGCGCATCGTGCTAGACCGCCTGCAACAAAAGGGCCTTGTAGTCCGGTACTATAAGTGTACCTTTGGCGCCAACGAAGTGTTGTTCTTAGGGCAATGCATAGCTCCTGAAGGTGTCCACCCCCTCCCTGAGAAGGTAGCAGCCATTCAGAACTTCCACGTGCCCTTGACCGTCAAAGCTCTGCAGGAATTCTTGGGCATGATCAATTATTATCACCGTTTTCTGCCAGCCATTGCCGTCACTCTTGCTCCCCTCTACGCCTCCCTCAAGGTCAAGCCGAAGGACCTGAAGTGGGGTCCCCTTCAAGAAGCAGCCTTCTGCAATGCAAAGAAGGCCATATCAACTGCTGCAGCTCTCACATTTCCTATCCCACATGCCACTCTCCTTCTCTCCACCGATGCCAGCGATGTCGCTATTGGTACAGTACTCGAGCAGGTGGTCAAAGGCTCGCCCCGCCCATTGGCCTTCTTCAGCAGAAAACTGTCCAAGGCAGAATCGGGTTATTCTACCTTCGATCGAGAATTGCTGGCCGTGCACTTGGCTGTCCGTCACTTTCGCCATTTCTTAGAAGGTACGCCCTTCGTCAATCGCACAGACCACATGCCTCTGGTGCACGCCTTCACTCGACAGTCTGACGCCTGGTTCGTCCGTCAACGCCAACATCTCTCCGCCGTGGCTGAATACAATTGCACCCTCCAATACGTACCTGGGAAAATGAATCCCGTTGCCGATGCCCTGTCAAGAAACACGTTGGCTGCCGCTAAACTAGGATTGGATTACAACGCCCTGGCTGAAGCCCAACGACAGGATCCAGAGTATCAAGCTTGTAATACATCCTGCACATCCCTCTGTTGAGAGGACTTTCCCCTTGAAGACTCCAACACCACCCTCCTCTGTGACGTCAGTACTGGTAGACCGCGACCTTGGATTCCTGCTCCCATGCGCCGACAGGTGTTTGATTTCATTCACGGCCTTTCACATCCCTCGTGCCATTCTACTGCACAGCTGCTGAAGGCAAAGTTCATTTGGCAGGTCATTTCTAAGGATGCTAAGGATTGGGTTCGCGCCTGTACTTCTTGCCAAACTTCCAAAGTATATTGACACACGGATTCAGGAGTGGGCACCTTTCCTCAACCTCAGCGTCGTTTCGCACACATTCACGTCGACGTTGTAGGCCCCCTACCGATATCACAAGGACATCATTACCTGTTTACCGTCATCGACCGCTCCACTCGTTGGCCTGAAGCCATTTCCATGGAAACTGCAACGTCCGCCTCATGTACATCTGCCTTACTCTCTGGATGGATTTCAAGATTCGGTGTCCCTGAGCATATTACTTCTGACAGGGGAACCACTTTCACCTCTCAATTGTGGACGTCATTAGCGAATCTCCTGGGCATCACCCTACATCAGACAACGGCCTACAACCCCGCTGCCAATGGAATGGTTGAACGTTTTCATCGCACCCTCAAAGCAGATTTGATGTCCCGCTGCAAGGATTGCAACTGGTTTACTCAGCTTCCCTGGGTCCTCCTGGGACTAAGGACCACTCCTAAAGACGCCCTCGACGTCTCGGCAGCTGAAATGGTGTATGGCTACCCATTGGTCATCCCTTCCGAATTTTTTTCTTCTACAACTTACTCCGACGATCTCCAGCGCATACGTCACGTCGTGGGAAAATTTATTCCGTGCCGCCAGACTTACAAGCCCCCAGCGAAGCATCACATACCAATGGACTTGGGGAAGAGGATTCAGGGGAGGATGCGGTCAAGGAGGCAAGGCCTCAGGTCCACAACAGCAGAAGTGAGATACATCCAGTAGGAGGGAGACTAAATCTATTTAGGAATCGTTGTACCTTCGATCCCCGGGCCCACAACCTAATAAAGAATTGACTGGGTTGGAGCCGGAGAGTCCTCCACCTCAATTTCCTCAGTTCTTCCAACACTCTACCCTCGTTCTGGAAGAATATGTCCGAGAACTCTTAGAGAAAAGAGTAATCCGAAAAGTTAAGTCCATTAAGTTCCAAGGATGGCTTTTTTTTGTTCAAAAGAAGGAATCAGAAAAACTCAGTCATTCTGGATTTGTCCCCACTCAACAAGTTCATAGTGAACTACAAGTTCAGGATGCTCACACCTCAACACATAAGGACCCTACTGCCCAAAAGGGCTTATACCTTCTCTATAGACTTATCTGACGCTTATTGGCACGTTCCAATTAATCGTCACATTTCCTGCTACCAAGGCTTCATGTTACTAAGAAGACTTTACGCCTTCAGAGCTATGCCGTTCGGGCTAAACATAGCCCCAAGGATTTTCACGAAGCTTGCGAATGCAGCCGTCCATCAATTACACCTAAAGGGGATCTAAGTAGTGGCCTACTTGGATGACTGGCTGGTGTGGGCAGCATCCAGGACAGAATGCATGTAAGGCTCTAAGATAGTGATCCAGTTCCTGGAACATCTAGGATTCAAGATCAACATCAAAAAGTCTCGACTATCTCCAGCTCACAAATTTCAGTGGTTGGGAATCCACTGGAATTTGGAGTCACATCGACTTTCCATTCTTGGGAAGAAGAGGAAAGAAATAGCAGGATCTGTCAAGAGACTACTAAAATCCAAACGGATATCAAGACGCGAATAGGAAAGAGTGCTGGGCTCTCTACAGTTTGCTTCGATAACATATGCAGTGCTAAGAGCGCAGCTAAGGGATGCAACAGGAGTCTGGAGAAAATACGCATCAAACGCGCGAAGACATCTAATGAGACCAGTACCGACTCGACTGCGAACGCTTCTTAAGCTGTGGTACAAAGCCAAGCAACTGAAGAAATCAATACTTCTTCAACCTCCTTCACTGTCAGTTACTATCCACACACACACGCTTCAAAGGAAGGCTGGGGAGGCCACTCTCACCAGAATAGAGTCCAAGGAGCTTGGTCCAATCTTTTCAAGTCATTTCACATCAACTTTCTAGAAGCCATGGCAGTACTTCTGACACTAAAGTAAGTATCTCCTCAACACTCGACCCACATAAGATTGGTTCTAGACAGCGAGGTGATAGTGAGATGCCTGAATCGACAAGAGTCGAGGTCACCTCAAATTAACCAAGTGATGTTGGCCATATTCCGTTTGGCGGAAAGAAAGAAATGGCACCTGTCAGCAGTTCACATTCAAGGGTTTCGCAACGTGACAGCGGATGCTTTATCCAGGTTTACACAAATAGAGTCAGAATGGTCACTAGACACAGGATCGTTCTCCTTCATCTTGAGTCAAGTCCCAGAACTGCAGATAGAACTCTTTGCGACGAAAGACAACAAGAAAATACATCGTTATGTGTCCCCATACGAGGATCCGCTAGCGGAAGCAGTGGACGCTATGTCCCTAGACTGAAATAGATGGTCCAGGATTTACCTGTTCCCTCCGCACAACCTCCTTTTGGAGGTCCTCGACAAACTGAGATCCTTCAAAGGGAAAGCGGTAATAGTGGCCCAAAAGTGGCCAAAGACCGTGTGGTTCCCTCTGGCATTGGAACTACCACTGAAGTTTGTACCGCTACTGGATCCAACCCTGTCTCAGCGAGTACAGAAGTCAACTGTCTTCGCTTCATCACAGAAAACCCGGAACCTGCATCTCATGATTTTCTCTCCTTAGCAACGAGAAAAAGATTTGGGGTATCAAGAGACAGTATAGAATTTTTGGAGGGAACCAGAAGACAATATGAGGCATCATGGAAGAAGCGGGTGTCCTTTGTCAAGACGAAGAAACCCTAAGAAATCTCGACAGATTTCTGTTTATCATTCTTCAATCACCTTCATGTGCAGGGTTTAGCAGCCAACACAATATTAATGTACAAGTCTGCCTTGACAAGACCGATACTATATGCCTTTCAGGTCAACCTTTCTAACGACGTTCTTAATGAATTCCGAAGGGCCATGCCAAGCTTAGTCATTCAGCGCCTACAAGACCCTTTTCATGGTCACTAGACAAGATTCTTCATTTGGCCTAAATAATGAACAATGAGGAGTGCGCTTAAAACGATTTGACTCAAAAAGTCATATTTCTGTTTGCACTCGTTTTGGGGCCACATTTAGTGAAATAGTGGCTCTCTCTAGACAGGAATGCCACGTCCAGTTCTTGGAGGGAGAACTGAATCTATTTCCAGAACCAACGTTTCTTACCAAGAATGAGCTACCCACCAACAGGTAGGGTCCCTAGAGAATCTGCCCTTTGAAGGAAGATGCATCTCTATGTCCAGTGGAGTGCCTAAAAGTATATCTTTATAGAACTTCAGACTTTAAGGGAGGACAGCTCTTCAGAGGAGAAACCTCGGGTTCAAATTTATCTCTGAAACAACTAAGGGCGAAACTCACCTATTTTATTCGCAGAGCGGATCCAGACAGTACACCCGCAAGTCATGATCCGAGGAAAGTTGTCTCTTCCATAAATTTCTTTAATTACATGGACTTCGAACATCTTCGTTCGTACACAGGCTGGTAGTCATCCAAGGTGTTCTTTATGCACTATGCGAAGCAAGTGGAGCAACTCAAGAGGTCTGTGGTAGCAGCAGGTAGAATTCTTATACCTGATGTTAAATCTGCGAGGAACAGTGAAATTAATTTAGGACGATTAATTAAGGGTGGGTGTGTAGTCAAAGACTGTTACTACAGACTGAGTGATAGGCCACTAACGTTTTCTTACGAACTGTTCCATTGACTTTGGTGAACTAAGCATAATATAGACACATGTGCCAAGCGTTTTTCATGCTAGTGTGAATAAACAATAATACAGACTGTATCAACATTATTAATAATTCGATTAAAGGGGCAAATCTGTTTCCTTTCTTAAACGAAACATTATTTTCTGTTTACTGTTTTCTTTATGCTTTTTTGGATATCATCCACATTTTATAAATTTTATAAATGTTGACTGTTCTATATGTTTATTAATTTTCAATAAACTAGTTCATAGTGAACTTTATGTCTTATTCGCCCACACTCATTTATTAGAAATGTATGGGGCATTAAGTTTAAAATATGGATAATTTTAACATGGAATGTCTTTTAAGATTGTTCCTCATTTCAAGCAAACATTCACTCGCTTTAATCCTTCCTTATGAAGGATTAATGTTGTGTCCTAAGGGGTGATGGTGGAGATGCAAAATTTGTTCCTATATGGATACAACTGTTATCCGATACTTTAATATTAGTAAACACACTGGGGGAGATGTCAGTAATTCATACTGATATTGGTGACTCTTATACAAACTTTGCTTTATAATGTATAGGGTGAGACCACTATACAGGCTTGTCATTTTGTCATCCATAGGTAAGATGTACTCCTCGAGACCTTTTCCAGAGTCTATTTTGACTCTTCCCTGTGGGGAGCAGGAAGCACTAACATAGTTCATGCTCATATGAAATGATGTATGACGGTAACATCATAGGTTTCTAGGTCTAGACGGACCAGGAAAATACTTTCTTGACGGTATGGCACCAGTTGAGAATCCACAGATACAGTAATGCTCTGGTAAACTTCCATGAGGACGACATGGCCTGATGGACCCGCCATTCTTTTTATTGTAAAAACGGCTTATTGACCCCTCCCTATAATACAGTATCTGTAGCACCTCGTGTATCGCTATAAGGAATAAAAATGGCGTTGCTGTCTTCATCATATACACACTGGAAACGGAATAGGAGAGATACTTTAGGAATGGCTCTCTTTTTATTCTCATTTTTTAGATTCCTGTCACTGTACCCCTCGAAGCGTTAATACTGTTCGGGGTGAAGATAGCTATGTGGCGTGTCAAGAATACATCCTCTGATATTATGCGAGATCCCTCTTAGATTTATTTACGGATATTCGCTCCAGGAGTTAGAATTCTGGATACCTTATGGTAAAATTCTCTGGGAATATCAATGTAGTCAAATATACCCTAGGAAGCTACCCTTTAGGAACTTCCATCAGGACGACATGGCTACATATATATATATATATATATATATATATATATATATATATATATATATATATATATATATATATATATATATATATATATATATATATATATATATATATATATATATATATATATATATATATATATATATATATATATATATATATATATATATATATATATATATATATATATATATATATATATATATATATATATATATATATATACGGTATATATATAGGTACTGTATATAAAAATAAAGTAAAAATTCTGCTATACATTTTTTGGCATTGATGGGAATTCGATACTAAACTGATGGCAGTTTACAAAGGTCCAAATCAGAACCTTTTTCGACTTTGATCAAGTCTACCTGTTTTCCTTTGTGAGGATGTTCTATAATAGTCAGTAACTAGCCAAATAAAAATTTAGCACTAATGAAAAATAAGCATGATGCATTTAAACACTTTTGATAACAAATGAAAACTAACTGTCGAACTACACCTGGCATACGGCCCAAGCATTGTTGGTCTCGCTAACAGCTGCAGCCTGTTTTGGCACAAAAATGGAGTAAAAGTTTCAATTCAATGTAAATAAGTGGACAAAACGTTTTTATATGAAAGATATATTTTAATGTTGTTATTGTTCCTAAACTTTCCTTGTTATATATTTCCTTATTTCCTTTCCTCACTGTCATAGTTTCCATTTGGAGCCCTTAGTCTTATAGCATCTTGCTTTTCAAACTAGGATTGCTGCTCAGCAAATAATAATAATAATAATAATAATAATAATAATAATAATAATAATAATAATAATAATAATAATAATAATAATAATAATAATAATAATAATAATAATAATAATAATAATAATTGCATCCTTAACAGTATAAAATTTATGAAAAGCTAGACATCTTACTTTGTATAGTTCTAGCATTAAACATTTTAGATTTCCACAAAGCATATTTAACTAGAGGAAATCACAAGGTTAATTTAGACAGGCAGTCATAATAATAACAGTAAGAAGGAAGTGAACTGGCAATTATCTACACTATTTCTATTTCATGTAATAACAATATTAAATACAGAAGTCAAATGTAAACGCTCAAATTTTTAGTTTATATAATTACTGGCGAAAGGATACATTATATATTATAGGATATATATGTATATATAATGTGTGTGTACACTAATATCTGATGATAAAATTTTTTTATTCGAAATGGCAGCAAACTAGATTTATTTTAATGGGGTTAGGAATGCAAGAACTTTGTAATAAAGAAATAGCGAAGTTCCATTGGCATCACACTATGATATTCTAACTTTCAGGAAATTAGCTTATGAAATAACTGTTGACAGGTTCTACACACTATATGCATTATATGCATTTGAGATAGTAAATGTTTGCTCATATGCATTTGGAATGGTTGATGTTTGCTTTTTAAATGGTAATGAAAACATTTATAATGAAATATTTCTAATAAAATAAAAGGGGAGGGGGCGAATTGGAGACAGTGAAAAGGGAAAATGTCAGAAAATAATAAAAGATAAAAATGAGGTAGAAAAAAAGGTAGAACTTATACCACATCGATAAACTGATGCCAATACACGCACTGCTAATACAGAGAAATTCCAACTTGCGGTGTTTTAAATTTCTAATTCATGATCTATATCTTAATCTCTGGCACCGTCGTTCAGTTAACCCTTTAACCCCCAAAGGACGTACCGGTACGTTCTTGCAAAATACTGTTAATTACATGTTTTTATATATTATTGATAATTTCATGAGAAACTTCAGGCATTTAATTCTTTAAAGGTAAGGTAAAGTTGTCTGGTTTAAGTTCCAGTTTAATCCAAATACATGATCACCAGAACGTAAGCATAGGAAGTGCAACCCACAACTGTGGGACTCAATTACAGCAGTGGCCTCCCCAGAAAAAAAAAAATTTAAACTCACAGACATGGGCTGGAATTGATCTGCTGCCAAGTGAATGTTAGGCAAACACGTTACAGTTCACTAAGTCTCTATTCATAATTTATATATGAAAGATCTATTTTAAAATATCGTATAATTTGTTATTCATTACTTTTCATAATATGTATTTCCTTTCCTCAATGGGCTATATATCTCGGT
>NC_090740.1:50683502-50691002 GCF_036898095.1 Palaemon carinicauda
GTATTATTTATCTTCAAAAATTCTTGAATAACTCTAAAACATATATTGTGATTTTTTCTTTCAGCTAAAGAGACTATTTTTGTCCTTAGGCTCTGTTATTAGATTATCTGTTACGTCGTAATAATATGTGACAATTTTCTTGTTTAAAACTTAGTAAAGTTATGCAATTACATAAATGCGTATGTAACTTTAGCTTTGCCATTTAACACTAAATTTCCACAACTCTAATGTTATGTAAATTTTGTGAATGGTCGGAGGCAAAATGTTTGAATGTAAATGTTGAAAGTCATCATCGATTCCTAGTCTGCATTTTGGTTTTCTCATTAGCCTTGAAGATTATGATAATCCTCTTATAACATCTATTATTGTTCAGTCATCTCTTAATAGTAACCCTGAACATATTATCAATACGTCAAGATCCTAGTTTCTAAACTTAAAAAGTGGTTAGTTATTAGTAATTCCGACCCTCTTTTTTTCTTTTTTTTTTCTTTTTTTTTCAAATAATTGTTGTTTTCTTTTGTATTAGTGTTGATTGTGTTATTAATAGGTCTCCTTTCAAACATATTATTTAATACGCAATGGGGAATAAAAAATTTTAATATTCCCATGTTCTACAGGACATTGTTCTTGACCCATTACTTTTCATAGCGTATATACTCATATAAGGTCTGTCCATAAAAACAACTTTGTTGTTCTCTTTCTATAGATCCTATTATCAGATTGTAAGTAAGTAGGTAAGTAAGTAAGTAAGTAAATAAGTATGTAAGTAAGTAAGTAAGTAAGTAAGTAAGTAAGTAATAATAATAATAATAATAATAATAATAATAATAATAATAATAATAATAATAATAATAATGTAGACCTTGGGTAGCATAAGGTTTTGATACAGGTCAAAATGTAATTAATTATGAGGCATGAAGTTAAACTGTAATTATACTGAAAACCTAATTGTGTATAGATAAAGGATATTTGATCATTTCAGTATCTTTAATAGTTTTGGTATCTTGTTCTGTTTCTAAAAGGCCCAATACTACAACAAATTCGAGAAGTTTATTCTGGCTCTGACAAATATTGGAGCATTCTTCCAGATTAAGAGGTGAAATCACTGGGATGTTATATTTTAAAACTTGGTTAATTCCTTCTGTTAATAAAGGTGATATAAGTCTCGCTTCATATTTGAAATGTTATATACTCGTTGAACATGGTCATTTGTATTATATTAATTCCATTTTTCTGTATGATGAATCACTTTTGTTATTATTATTATTATTATTATTATTATTATTATTATTATTATTATTATTATTATTATTATTATTTTTATTATTATTATTTACTTTTTTATTTCTTATTTGTATTATCATTGTTATTGTTATTGTTATTGTTATTGTTATTGTTATTGTTATTGTTATTGTTATTGTTGTTGTTGTTGTTGTTGTTGTTGTTACATTACTGTGGTGAAGGATTATATGTTATCATAAAATAATCTATAAATTATCTGCACACATAACATAGTTTAAATTAGGCCATCTAGATTACATGAGTAGAAAAATATGCGAATTGCTTGCCTATTTCTTATAAATGTAATTAAAAAAAATGCAACGTAATTAATATTACTGAAATTATACTTAATCACATGAAGCTAGTATTTGATACTACATGGAGCGTAAATTATTATCATTTCTTAAAAGACATATCATCAGTCAATTTCCGGTGTATTTACTCCGATTCGAATATACCAAAGACTTTCATAATTTGAAAAGATCAAAAGGAGTGGAATAAATTACTTTCTGAGCGGCTTGGGGAATATTAGTCGTTCCATTTTCGACTTTCACTAGTCAGGTAATAATCGTTCTCTCTTTTAAATATTCATTCAACTTGGGTTTAATTATGTTTGCATATCAAGAATGTTCCTTTTCTTGGGTTGAATGGAACTGATTTATTGGATCTATGGGTTTGGTATTTATAGTTTGCTTAATTCTACAAATTAGTCTATTTATAATATATAAAAAATTTTTATCTTAGAACCCAAGTGACGAGACTTTGACGAACATCCTTTGTTCGAATTAATTTATGTATGGATGTAATTTGCACTTTGAAAGGTACGTTGGATATGGAGATGTTTTTTTCAAATCTTCAGAATTTTTGTACTTAGGAAATTAGAGTATTCAAAGCCATTGTAATAGCGTGGGAAACCAAAACAAAATGACTCAGCGTTTCCTCAACCATTCCAGTACGAACTGCGACTGATAATTGCTCTTACTCTCTGCCTCTCTACGCCTCCATAGATAATAGCAAGTCTCTGAAAACTGAACATAATATACCTAAATGATTGTGTTTCTTCGTGATATGATTGAAATTTTTTTGCTGTTAGAGGGAACTGAGTTAAAACCTTTTATTCACGTTGTTATTATCCAGCACAGGACTCGTGCCCGAACTAAGGGAAACCATTTTAGTCCGTGACGGGCTGAGCCAACCAAATGACAAGAAATCATGCAAGGTCTGGGAGAGTTGAGCTTCCACGTAGAAACACTTAATCTTTATTGTGGGCAACAGATTTAGTATTTACATTGAATTATTCATGGTTATATTGGATATATTTGCGAATTGTTGTTTTACTATACACTTAAAAATTTGCCGTAAAAAAACCGGTAGAAATCCCCATGGAATAAATGTTGGGGGGAATTTACCGTTTTAAAACCGGATATATTAACTTACAAGAGTGTTATTACGGTCACCAATCCGTTAAATATAATGATCAAGTTAGATGAAATTACGGTCGCCTGTATATTACTGCAAAACGGCCGGGAACAGTATATTTTTACGGAAAATTACCGACTAAACTACATTGCTTATTAACAGTGTTTTGAAAGCTTACTTGAGTAAAACGATAAAATTACTCGTTTTGTAAATAATTGCCTTTAGAGTTAGCCACATTGTACACTTTAAGTTGAATTATTCATTTTTATTGTTTAAATTTTGATAGAGTATGTCATATTAGCCAAACATGATGATATAGTGCTTCCTAGTGCATTTCGCTTATTAAACAATAAATACCAAAATATTAACTTTTTATACGGGACTTCCTTTTGTGACACTTGGTGTGCATATAACTTTGAATTATTCATAGGTGCAGTGGAAATATTAATGATTGTTGCTATGTTATTATAGCCTAGGGATAAACTACATGTTAATTCTAAATGCATCTTTTATTTCAAACTGGGCGTTTATCACAAAAAACAGAAAAAAAAATTATTATTTTGTATATAAGGCTTCACTGTTGAACAGAGGGTGCATATTTGCATTGAATTGTTTATTAATAGTGTGAAGATGTTAGCGAGCCTATTGATAAGTAATATCTTCTAGTTCTTTCTATTACGGAAGTGTACATTAGAATAAAAACCGAAAAACATTAAATTTTTATGTTGGTCAACATTTTGGCTCATAAGATACACATTATTGTTATTGTCCCAACAGGAAAAAATAGCCCAGTAAGGAAAGAAAATAAAGAAATAAATAAACGATTTGAGAAATTATGAACAATCAATATGAAATATTTTAAAGATAGTAAAAAACATCAATATTCATTGTGAATTATCACCAAAGATATAATTCATGCTTCATTTTTCATATACCGTTGGGCAAGTGAGGTTTCTTAAGCTCATTCACAGTTAATTATAAATCTTTATATGATTCATGACTACAAGTATAGCTTTACTTTTTGACACCTCTAAGAGTCCCAAGCTTAAGAACAAGTGGTTCCCGATAATGGTTTTTTTTTTTTTTTTTTTTTTTTTTTTTTTTTTTTTTTTTTTTTTTTTTTTTTTTTTTTGCGGTTAAAATAACCTCATGAAGTCATGGATGACGATATCATCGAGCCTGAATTACTTTTGAAGGTAACATGTACCTCATTATTGAGGGTCATGTTACCAGACCAAGGTCCAGGTATTGAAGAAAGACGACATGAGCTACAAGGATCTGCCTAACTTCGCACATGCAGTCGTATTATTATTATTATTATTATTATTATTATTATTATTATTATTATTATTATTATTATTATTATTATTATTATTATTATTATTATTAATACTAGCTAAACTACAACCCTAGTTGGAAAAGCAAGATGCAATATGTCCAAGGGCTCCAACAGGGACAAATAGCCCAGTGAGGATAGGAAATAAGAAAATAAATAAACGATATAAGGAGTAATGAAAAATTATAGTAAAATATTTTAAAAACATTAACAACATTAAAACAGACATCTGATATATAAACTATAAAAGGACTTATGTAACCCTGTTCAACATAAAAGCATTTGATGCGAGTTTGAATTTTTGAAGTTCTACTGATTCAACTATCCTATTAGGAAGATCCTTCCACAACTTGGTCACAGTTGGAATAAAACTTCTAGAGCACTGTACAATATTGAGCCTCATGATGGGAAAGGCCTAACCATCGCCTCCAGACCATTTGTATACTATATGTTGATAAGAAAATTTATTTACACTGTCAAAACAAACCGTAATTTTAATCAGAAATTCTAGGTTAAAATACTGTTCTCAGCCGTATTCCAGTAAATACAGGCTACCGTGATTTTTACCCAACTCTGTTATTATCTTTCACGGGTTGGTGACCGAAATATCAGTCCTTTACGTCGATATATCCGTTTTTAAAACTGTAAACGCCCAGCCGATTTTATTCCATCCTTTTACGGTAATTTTTTTTTCTTATTTTTTTACGGCAAATCATTAACAGCGTACCAGATAAATTTATGCAACAGGCAGAAAGATTTAGGTACTAATATATCCATTGAAAGTCACTGAAAACATAGTTTATTAGCATCATCATTAAATCTTAGGTGTTACAAGTCTAACATTGAGGATTACTAGTCAAAATATACTGGAATGAAACATGTGGTGGATATAATGTCTAAAACCTCCAACCCGATGATGTTCTTGAAGCACTTTGAAAGTAATGAAAAAGCGCGGACTACCTATGACCAAATCTTGGACTCGGGCATCGTTCAATGTTGTTTTAATGAGTTCCTAAAGGTGGCTGCAAACACGATATAATCCTTTTATGAGCTCAAGGTGGCCTACAAGGGGCCAAGGGCTAGCTCCTTGTGGTAATAAATCCAAAGGAATTGTAGTAATTTGGGGTACAAACTCTTTTGTTGGATAAGCGAAGATGGATTCATTCATATCAACCTCCTCTACGAGAGAAAAACGACAGACTGTTTCCCCAGGTCAGGAGACCAAAATTAGAAGAAGGATAAGCATGGAATAGAGATATTTCGGTAAACTAGATGAGATTATGAAATGGTAAATGTCGCTCTCTCTAAAGAAAAGTATTTAATCAGATAACCAAACCAATATGTATTTATGCATCGGATATTTGGAGCCGCACTAAAGCCTTGGAGAATAAACTAGCTACAACTCAAAAAACCAATGAAAGAATTGGAATGGAAATAACGCTAAAAGCAGGAAAAAGCAACGTGAATTCGAGAGCAAATTAAAGTAGAGGATATTCTAACAACATGTGAAAATAAGAAAGGTCATGGGAAGGACATTTAGCAAGAATGTCAGACAATAGATGTACACTAAGAATAACAAAATAGGTCTCTATAAATTGCAAACGAAGCAGGGGAATGAAAGGAAGAAGATGGATTGACGAGCTGAGAAAATGTACTGGTAAAGAGTAATATAGAAAGACAATAATCAGAAGCTGGTGAAAGGAAAATATTATCTAAAACCATTGTTCTGCAGTTAACTAACAAGGGCTGATGATGATAATAAATCGATAGATAGATAGATAGATAGCTAGATAGATAGATAGACACATACAGATAGATAGATAGATAGATTGAGAGGTAGATAGATAGTGTCAATAACTGCACATTGAAGCAATTTCTTCATATATTGCGGTTTCAATCAAGAAATAAGTCATTCCAAATCATTAATGATTTCCCCAGGGCGATTTTGGGTCTATTCGTTCAAACCACGTGGGTAATATGAATTATTGCTCCGCTTCATTCATTCCACATTCTCCCTCTTTTGTGGGAATATAAATATGTATGAGAAATAAAAGTTTATATGTTGAAACATCATAAATTTAATTTCTAGAAAACCACATTCATTCATCCATTCGCAACTAGATCTGGAAATTAATTGTTTTTTAAAAATTTATGATATATAAAATTTCATGTTAAAACTTCATTAATCTAATTTCGAAAAAAGACACATTCAATCATCCACTCTTAACTCGATCTGGAAACTGATTGGTAAAAAAAATTATGAGAAATAAAAGTTTATATGTTGAAACATGATAAAAAAATTTTAAAACCCACATTCAATCATCCATTCGTAACTTGATCTAGAAACTCATTGGTCTAAAAAGAATATGAGATATAACAGTTTATATGTTGAAACATTATGAATTTAATTTCTAAAAAACTTTATTTAATCATCCATTCATAACTCGATCTGGAAACTGATTGGTTTATAAAAAATCTGAGAAGTAACAGCTTTAATATTGATTCATTATAAATTGAATTTCTAAAAAAAAAATTATTTATCATCCATTCGTAACTCGATCTGGAAACTGATTGGTTTAAAGAAAAATAATAAGAAATAAGAGATTATATGTTGAAAAATTATAAATTTTATTTCTGAAAACCCACATTCAATCATCCATTCGTAACTTGATCTAGAAACTGATTGGTTTAAAAATATTTAGGACAAATACGTTTATATGTTAAAAAATCAAAAATTTAAAGTCTGATAAACCACATTCAATTATCCATTCGTAGCTCGTTCTGGAAACCTATTGGTTTATCATAAAATGTCAACAATTTATCAAAATAACTTATAACGTCACAAACCGAAAGATTATCAAGAAGTACTTTTTCCCATATCACGCTAAGATTACTTTGTAATATATGAGGATATTCAATCAACTAAAAACACTTATGTCTACCGAGAAATTACTCGGAAGCATTCTTTTATAGAACGTAAATCCCCAAGGGAGAAATTGATAATCCATTAGAGCAACATGCGACTACGGAACTAGATTTTCTTTTTTTTTGTTAACAAATCCTAATGTAATTCAACATATAGTGTTATAAATTCATAAAGAAAACTTTTTCAATTTGTCATATTCGATCAAGAAATAAGCATATCAAAATTGTTAATAATTTCCCCTGGGTGATTTTGGATTTCTTCATTCGAGTCCCATGGGTAATATAGATTATTACTCAGCATCTTTCATTTCTCATTCTCCCACTCTCGATGAAGTATCATAAATACTCTTTGAAAGAAGTTCATACTTTAAAGTGGTTAATTTCATTACATTTTTTTCCACGTAGGAAATAAGAGTCTCATTACATCACAAAGTTAGCTAAGCATTAGTACTTTTTTTTTAAGCATTTCATTTAAGAATCTGTGAATGTATTTGCTATATGAAAAAAAAAACAGGAATCAGAAATATTGATAATTGGAC
>NC_090740.1:50703502-50828502 GCF_036898095.1 Palaemon carinicauda
CTGTTTTTCATTACAATGTGAATTTGAGGATTATTCTCGACTGATTAATTATTTTGTATTTAGAATTCAATATTCTCGCCCAATTATTTAATCAACATAATTAAATGACAAATCACTAATGTTGATTTCATGTGACCTTTATATGAGATGTAATAATGCAACGTGTTTTTCTTTACCCTGCAAATTTGATGATTATTTTCATCTGAGTAAACATTTTGTATCCTAACATCCGTATTGTCGTCCAATTATTCAATTATCATAATAAGATAGCTATCTTTAATTTAATTTGACCTTTTTATAAGATGTATTAGTCAATGCTTGCAAGACAAATATGTGTTGATAAGTACAAAGATAACGAATCTGTCTCACTATCTCTGAGTTGTGAATTATATTTACCATTGCAAGGGGATATCCAGCCAAGTTTCATCCTTTTATCCATGTTAAGATATTGCTTCATACCAATATGTATAATTTGTATGCCAAGGAAGCTATTGGGAGGTTGAAAAATACTCATCAAACTGATATAGAGGAAATGTTGATTTTATACATGATAATAAATATTAATGATGATAATCATTAACAATAATAATGATGGTAATCATTAACAATAATAATGATTATAAGCACTAACAATAATAATGATGCTAATCATTATCAATAAAAAAGATGCGAAACATTAACAATAATAATGATGGTAATCATTAACAATAATAATGATGATAATCAATAACAACAATATGATGATAATCATTAACAATAATAATGATGAAAATCTTTAATAATAATAATAATAATAATAATAATAATAATTACTACTACTAATAATAAATCATAACTAATAATAATAATAATAAATGATAATTAATAATAATAATAAATCATAATTGATGATAATAATAATAAATCATAATTAATAATAATAATAATAATAATAATAATAATAATAATAATAATAATAATAATAATAATAATGATAATAATAATAATAACTTTAATAAATATGCTACATCTTTTATTCAAGGGAATCTGCTAATTGATGTAACAGCTTTTGTTACTGTTCCCTCCATTGTTCCATCATAGCAATTATTGTTAATTTTGATAAAGCCTCATCTTGCTGATTCTAATTTCCCGTTGGCACTTAACAGAGAAAAAATTTGTTCCTCTAGCGAGGGAACAAGTTAGCTGGATTCTTATAGACGTTTACTTTTTTTATGTTTTATTTTTCCTCTTCCCGAAACTCATGGCCTTTTGTATTCATCCTATTGACCAAAAAGTGGAGCTATACCTAAAAATATTTGACTGAAGCAACTTTAACAGGAACTTTGATTATAGACCTTCTTTTACGGTAACAATATGGATAAATTCCACATGATGGCTTTCCTTTGACACACATCAAATGGTCTTCATAGAAAAATTTAAAGTGAGCATGATATTTCTTTCCAATGTCATCCCATTGAACAAAGGGATTATCTACACCGCAAAAGTTCTGACTGACGCATCTTTAACGAAAAGTTTGATTACAACCTTTTTGTTACGATAACAATATGGATATAATGCGCATAGATGGCTTTCCTTTGACTGCACAGGTAAGAATGGTCTATCATTCCAATGTTTATAGAAGGTTTGAATAAGTATGGGGAATATCCCAAATACCTCTGATGATGATGGGACAACAGTCACCTTTGTAGCATCCTACGAGTATATCTCTTCAGGTGATACTGTCATTCTATTTACATATGTTTCTTCTCTGGCTCTTTCCACTTTACTTATAAACCATTTTCCCCTTCTCCTCTTCATTTTCAAAGATTAGATCTTCCTAATATTGGGTGGGGCTTTACTTTTCCCTTTTGTTTTCAACCCCAAATCTGATTGGCAACGTCTCTGCCTGGTGTTTGCAAGACGAGGGTTCGAGTCCCGCTCAGACTCGTTAGTGCTTTACCATCCTTGTAAGCTAGGCATGGGTGGTTTGAGAGAGCCTATAGGTCTATCTGTTGAGTCCTCAGCAGCCATTGCCTTTCCCTCCCTGGTCGTACCTTGGGTGGAGAGGGGACTTGGGCGCTGATCATATAATACATGGTCAGTCTCAAGGGCATTGTCCTACTTGCTAGGACAATGTCACTGTCCCTTGCCTCTGCCATTTATGAGCGACATTTAAACCTTTAGACCTTTAAACTAGTTTGTGTTGACCTAAAATGTGTTCTTTTTCAATAGACCTAAAATCGATAATCATTTTCGGTGCTGTTTTTGTATGCGATCTCATTTAAATTAAAAATGGAGTGATTAATGAAAAGTGTCAATAAAATAGATAAATCACAAATAGTGTCACTTTTGAGTAATTACTCCATTTTTTACTTGTTATATATGTTCAATTTCTAAGAACACGCCATAAATGAGATTGCATACCAGAACAGCACCTGATTTTCTTTTCTTTCACATGGTGGCTGATGTGATAAAGTCTCTGACTGGTGAATGCCAGATTCAGGTGCGGGTCCCACTCAAAATCGTTAGTTTGTTTGGTCGCTACAACCTCACCATCCTTGTGAGCTAGGATGGGGCTTTTAGGAGAGCCTATAGGTCTATCTGGTGAGTCATCAGCACCCATTGCCTTGCCCTCCATGGTCCTGCTTGATAGGGCAATGTCAATGTGCCTTGCCTCTGATTATTACCAGTCTCATATTTTTAAATTTTTATTTTACTTGTCTCCAACTTTTTTTTTTTTTTTTTTTTTTCGTACACTACCATACTTGTAACCCGGAGAAATGACTTTGGTTAATGTTTACGAGAGACCTAACATTATCTAGAGGCTTTGGAAACTGTTAGTGATGTTCGATATGTCAAGGCTCATGTCTCACGACGTTAAGGATTACCGTCTGCTTGGAGGTAGGCATAATTCTGGTTAGGTCTTATATATAACTATTGAATTTTGACAATAAAATTCTAATAGGGCAATTTGGTTTGTATTATATATGAAGTGCAATCTATCTCCTACAATTACTGAAGCAGTCGAATTTTTTATTTTGGAAAATATGCACGCAAGATGGATTGCGAAAATCAAATATATTTCCCTGATTTTCCAGGCTAGCTCCCAAAACCAAGATCAGGTAAAGGCCATTTTGTATGTGCACTTTCACCAACTAAAACTATTCGATTTGCAATATAATTGTATAAAGAGGTAAGCAATGTATTCAGGTACTCAATCAAAAACTATTTATTAGACTAGCTAAAAAGAGAAAAAAAGAAGGAAAAAAATAAACTTCGGCTAAGTCATAAGCTATAAGGCTTGTATCAAAATGAAGTGCAAATAATATCCTACAATATCATAAATAATATATTAGGTTTTCCTTTTGAACTAAGAGCCTGCAAAACATGAAAAAAGAAAAATCCCCTGATTACTGTGGCTCACACCTAAAAACGGAGATTCTAAATATGCACAGTTGTGTGAGTATTTTCACTGGTTAAAATTATTAAAATTGCATGAAATTTTAGCTGGAAGATATGCATTAGACTTAATCATTCATATATATATATATATATATATATATATATATATATATATATATATATATATATATATATATATATAGATATATATAAATATATATATATATATATATATATATATATATATATATATATATATATATATATATATATATATATATATTGTAATGAATTTCCGTTTTTCCTTGATGTTAACCTCTTCTATTTTTAGTTGACACAAGTGATCGAACAATTATTATATGCCTCAATGGTTACCGTAGGATAAATACAACCATTAGTATAATCAAAAGTATATTACTCCCTTCTCACTATAAAAAATAGCACAATATTACAATGCTTTAAATTAAGAAACAAGTATTCACCACCAAAGGTTAAGGAGCTCTCCACTTACCGAAGCATGGAAAGCTGTTAAGTCAGTTTTCCCAAGGATCAACAATAATTTTACAATAATTCACTAGCGGTGCTAGGAAAACAAGGACTAAAATATAAGTCTGGAGACATAACCAAACAACAGATGGCGGTTGTGGAGGCTTAATATAAAGGTAACAATTAGAAATATGTTAGGACATTACATTCCTCCCCTTTTAAGAGTAAAATTACTATCCAAGACTATTTCAAGAATATAACAAAAAATTTATATTTATACAATTCAAAATAATATTTCTCAACTTCTATGGAGCCGAGGTTGACACGATAGGGCATCAGCGATGGTGTTCCGTGATCCCGAGATTTTCCTCACTTCGATGTTAAATGAGGAGAGAATGTAGGACCATCCGAGAAGTTTCTGGTTGGTGAACTTCGCACGGTGGAGGAAACTCAGCGGCATGTGGTCAGAGTAGACAACAACATTGTCTAGGCCTTCCAGATACGGACGGAAATGTAGCACAGTGTTGATTATACTGAATAATTCTTTTTCTACTGTAGCCCATCTGAGTTGTGACCCTTTGAAGAATCCAGAATGATAGGCTATGGGCAAGAGTCTCTCCAACAGCGGCAAGGAAACAGCACCATCACTCGCAATTTCTTGTAGAAGAACACCACCAAAACCGATGTTGCTGGCATCTACCTGAAGGAAAAAAGGTTTGGTGAAGTCAGGAGCTTGTAGAAGTGGCTTGGAAACCATAAATAGTTTTAGCTGATCAAAGGCCCTGTTATGATTACATGTCCACTTAAAAGGTACTTTGGTTGAAGTTAGATAAAAAAGTGGAGCAGTGATTGTTGAAAAAATAGGGCAAAATCGGGAATAGTATGATACCATGCCTAGAAATGTCTTAAGCTCTTTCCTATTCCTTGGTTCTGGATATTCCTGGATGGCACCAATGTTCACATCCTTAGGAACAATAGTGCCACTGCCTATGATGTGACCGAGATAAGTTACCTGACCTTTACCAAAGGAGCTCTTTGCAAGGTTGATGGTCAAGTTTGCCTCTCTTAATCTTTCGAAGAGGGAAGTTAGTATTCTCAGGTGTTCTTCCCAGGTAGTGGTTGCTACGACAATGACGTCCAGATACACATGTACATGGGGGAGACCCCTGATGATGTCTTGCATAGTCCTCTGAAATGTAGCTGGGGCATTGGTTAGGCCAAATGGTAATACATTATATTCAAATAAACCAAAAGGAGTGGTGAATGCTGAATCTTTTTTGGCCCTTTCGGTTAGCTTAATCTGGTAGTAGCCTTTCAGGAGGTCTATTTGAGTTAAAAATTTGGCATTACTGACGGAATCTATTATATCAGTTATTCTGGGCAACGGGTAAGAGTCTTTTACAGTCTTTAAATTAAGTTTTCTATAATCAGTACACAAACCGTAGGTATTGTTGGCTTTCCTTACCAGAATGCATGGAGAAGCCCATGGGGATGTACTGGGCTTAGCGAGGTTATGTTCCAGCAGGTATTCCACTTCCTGTTTCAAGATAGGAAGATGGCGATGAGATACCCTGTAAAAAGATTGTCTGATGGGCTTTGTATTAGGTTCTAGTACTAAATCATGCTTTACTTTGGTGAAACTTCCAGGCCTATCTGAACAAATTGATGCATACTTGCTAATGAGTATACTCAAGTCTTTCTTTTGATTTGGTGAACAGTCTAGGAACCGTGGAAGGGACTTTGGAATTTCCGAATTGTTCATGTCCTTCCAAGACAAAGTCGACTTCACACCGAAATCAGTCTCGTCATCCTCGTGGCTCCCGTCTGTACCAACCTTGGTAGGAGTCTGCACCTCATTCTGCATCTCATTCTGTGACCTGTGATTAAGAGGCGTTAGTGACAAACTCTGCTTGGCAGATTTAAAGTCATGAATTACATGATTAACTATACCTGTGGTAGATTCATGATAGGGTTTTATCAAGTTCACGTGTACAAGCTGAGTTGGCTTACGTCTGTCAGGAGTTGCAATAACATATTTTGTTTTTGTGGTCCGCCTGATAATCTTATAAGGTCCCATGAATTTCTCTCTCAAGGGAGAGCCAGGTACGCAGTGATATACCAGCACCTTATCTCCACACTTAAACTCTCTTACCTTTGCCTTCTTATCATATCTATCCTTCATAAGCTCTTGAGCATGCTGCAAGTTCTTTCGAGAGAAGGCATGGATATGCAACAACTTCTCCTCCAAGGACTTCAAGTATTGGGGAAGGCTTACCTGATTTTCTTTCCTAGAACCTTTTAGTATCTGTTCTTTTATCATGCTGAGGTTTGACCTGGGTCTTCGTCCAAACATCATCTCGAATGGAGAAACTCCTGTAGACTCATTTGGTACGCTCCGAAGTATGTGCAGAAGTAAGTCTGTCTTCATCCCAATCCTTCTGTTTCCATTCCATAGCGTCGTAGCAAATTCTTAAGAGTCTGATGAACTCTCTCTAAGGCCCCATTGGACTGAGGATGATAGGCTGAAGAGAGAACATTAAAGATATTAAATTGATGGAGAGCACTCTGGAACAAAGTACTGGTAAAGTTGGTACCTCTATCGCATTGAAGTTCCCTAGGAAAACCAAACAATGTAAAAACTTTTATCAGTTGTTGGATAATGTTTCTAGCAGAGATATTTTTAAGTGGAAATGCTAGAGGGAACCTAGTAGTGGGGCAAAGAACACTTAGTATATATTCATTACGCTGGCTAGTTTTTGGCAAAGGCCCAACACAATCTAATTATTTTATCAAAAGGTGTACTAGGGACCACAATGGGCACTAGAGGGGCTGGTGGTATCTTTTCATTAGGTCTTCCGGTAACTTGGCACACATGACACCTCTCTACGAAACTCTTTACTTCCATCTTCATTCTGGGCCAGTAGAAATCTTCTAGGAGGTGCCTGTATGTCTTCGTGATGCCTAGATGACTCTCAGCAGAGTGGGCTAATTTCATGATTGAAGATCGGAGGCTGCCAGGTACAACCAGTTTATGACAGTCGCGCCACGAGTCTTTCTCAGTCAGTGTAGGAGACCTGTAATGACGCATGAGGATATTATTCTCTAGATAAAATAAGGGTAACTTATGGCTCTTATCCGAGGGATTTTCAACCTTATTGAAGCATTCCTTAAGGCTATCATCTGATCTCTGAAGATTGACGAATTCATCATGATGGAGACCAACCAAGTCTGGTAAGGAGTTTGATGTGTCGTCATCAGTGGGAACTCCAATTGCAGCTTTAGTAGCAGCAGAACGAGTGGTGGCTTGACAAGGTAGAACTTCCTGTTGGTTCTGCTCATTTTCCATAACACACCCTGGTTGAGAAATAATGAGATTAGGTAAGACAGTTCCTTCAGCTAAATCATTTCCTAACAGAATATCAGCTTTCTCACAAGGCAATTCTCTATCCAGTAAGGCTACTTCGGTTCTTCCAGTAAAGTAAGGGCAATCTATATGCATATTAACCAGAGGTAACACTAATTTACTGGATAAATCAGTGATGGTAACATATTTATTAGTAGGCTGAGTCAGAGGTTTCAATTTACCACTTACTATAGTTTGTGACGATCCTGTGTCCCTTAGCAACTTTACAGGGTAATTATTGACAGTACCAGAGCAAAGGAAATCAGAGAAGTCATTTGTGACTTGAGAACAATGGAGAGCGATCCTTCTTTGGTTTTTGCTCTGAGTAGTCTCTGGTCTGTTCCCTGCTGTTTGCTGAGAAGGCTGCATAACCTTAGAAAATTGACATCGGGGGTTAGGACAGTCTTTAATGGCATGTCCCTTCTGTTTACAGAAGGAACAATAAATATTTATACTTGCCTGATCTGTAGAGTTATGTTTCTTTACCTTATGGATGAGGTGATATTCATCAGCAAGAAGAGACGCCTTCTTCCCCTCCTTCTCCTGCCGTTCTCTGATGTACATAAAAATGTTGGAAGGAATTCTCCTAAAAACCTCCTCTAGTACCATTAAGTTCTGTAATTGTTCAAAGGTAGTTATGTTTTCAGATTCTAGCCATTTTCTAAACTGTTTTAATTTAACCTGAAACAATTCCAAATAAGTTTGGGTGGTTCCTTTGATAGAGTTCCTGAACATTTGCCTGTACCCTTCAGCTGTAATGGTATAGGCATCAAGGACAGCTTTCTTTAGGACATAGTAATCTCGTTCCTCTAACATTTGCGAAGCTATATGAGCAGCCTTGCCTTTCAGAGCACTCCTAATGAGTAGAACATATTGTTCTTCTGGCCAATGCAAGGTTGTGGCTGTGTCCTCAAAAATACCAAAGAACGCGTCTGGTTCTTTTTCATCAAACGGTGGTAGTAGTTTAAGAGCCTTAGTGAGGGAAAAACATTCGCCAAGCTCTCTCTCTTTGCCTTTCTCGTTCAACCTGATACTGGCCAGCTGTCTCTCCATTTGTATCTTTTCTTCTCTTTCCCGTCGTTCCAAGGTTATCATCCTTTCTTTCTGCTCGTATTCAGCTTGATGAGTTGCCTTTTTCTCTCTCTCCAATTCAAGCTGCAACTTGAGCTTCACCAACTCTGGATCCTCTATAGCCTTAGCTTCACCTCTCCCTAACGTAACGGGCCGAAGGGGAGCAGTTTCTTCTGATGAAACGAAAGCTTTGGCTACCAGGAAATCCAAAACTCTACCGAGCAGTTCCGCTTTCACCATGGAGGGCAATACAGGAATCCCTGCTTGTTCAGCAATCTTTCGCAAGTCATTTTTCTTGGCATCTCTCAACGATAAGAGGTGCCCCCGAGGGTCCTCAAAAAACTTTCCTGCATTGAAAGACATGGTGGATCATAAAAAGCACTTTTGGTCCACTACGAGCACTTTGTCACTGTCACCGAATCACTATCGCTAAAACACTGAATCACCAATGGCTAAACCGCAGAATTATTAAATTCCTATCCCTTCATGGTCTATTCACCAAATCACTTAAGTACTAGGGCAATAAATCACCGAATCACTATCACGTCACTAAATCACCGAATCACTAACACGTCACTAAATCACCGAATCACTAACATGTCACTAAATCACCGAATCACTGACACGTCACTAAATCACCAAATCAATAACACGTCACTAAATCACCGAATCAATAACACTATGTCAATAAATCACCGAATCAATAACACTGTCAATAAATCACTAACACTTACTGTCACGGGTATGAATATATTAACAGTTTATAGAAATACACTAATAGTCAATAAAGATTTCACCAAACTGCCACTTAACGTTACCTTAATGAAATCATAAACAACATAAGTCACTAAGTTTTTCGAAACTATGACTAACAACGCACGATGCACTAGTTAACGTCACTTTTCACAAAAATTCACTTAAATATACAAGAACCACTTAACACACACTGGAGGTTGCACAACGTCACTTTCACTAAACTATCACTTTGCTATGTAAAATACACTAAGGAACGCACACTGAGGTTATACAAAATCAATTTCATGAAACTCACTTAAAAGCACTAGGAAAACGCGTTCCTGGGTTCTCGTATTCTGTAAAATAGGGACAGTAATCCCTGAGGGAAATTAATCCCTTAATGATGAGAGGGGATGGTTACCCTAAGTGTTCCAATATGACTGGGGTGACTAAAGAACGCAATAGCGATAGTCGGCAATGTCAAGGCAACAGAACGGCGACTAAGTACCGATTCCTTGCACTGCACTTCCTCCAAACAATCGGCAAGAGGGGATGGGTACCCTATGAAGGAAATTAATCCAGAAGCATTCTAATACGTCTGCGGTGACTAAGGAACGCAAAAAAAGCGATGGTCGGCAACGTCAAGGCAACAGAACGGAGACTAAGTACCGATTCCTTGCGCTGCACTTCCTCCAAACTATCAATAATACTTGCGATGACGTATACAATACGGCACCTTGATCGCAGAAGGGAGAGCTCAACAACGGTGGAGGTATATCTATTGATTGTACACTAACGGAAATTCACTAAATTCGATCACTATACTAACGAGCTTAAATCACTTCACACTTCACTTCACTTCACTTTTCAATTCACACTTCACACTTCACTTCAAACTTCACACTTCACTTCACTTTTCACTTCACTTCACTTTTCACACTTCACACTTCACTTTTCACTTTTCACTTTTCACTTCACACTTTTCACTTCACTTCACTTTTCACTTCACACTTCACTTCAAACTTTTCACTTCACTTCACTTTTCACTTCACTTCACACTTCAAACTTCACACTCCACTTTTCACTTTTCACTTCACACTTCACACTTCACACTTCACTTTTCACTTTTCACACTTCAATTCACTTCACACTTCACTTTTCACTTTTCACTTTTCACTTTTCACTTCACACTTCACACTTCACTTCACACTTCACACTTCACTTTTCACTTTTCACTTTTCACTTTTCACTTCTCACTTCACACTTCACTTCACACTTCACACTTCACTTCACACTTCACTTTTAACTTTTCACTTTTCACTTCACTTCACTTCACTTCACACTTCACACTTCACTTCACTTCACACTTCACTTCACTTTTCACTTCACTTCTCAATTCACTTCACACTTTTCACTTCACTTCACTTCTCACTTCACTTCACACATCACACTTCACTTTTCACTTTTCACTTTTCATTCTTCACTTCACACTTCACTTCACACTTCACACTTCACTTCACACTTTTCACTTCACACTTCACTTCACACTTCGCTTTTCACTTCATTTTTCACTTCACACTTCACACTTCACTTCACACTTCAAACTTCACTTTTCACTTCACTTCACACTTCACTTCACTTCACAATTCACACTTCACACTTCACTTCACTTCACTTTCCACTTCACTTCACTTCACAATTCATACTTCGCTTCACACTTCGCTTCACTTCACAATTCACACTTCGCTTCACCCTTCGCTTCACTTCACAATTCACACTTCACTTCACTTTTCACTTCACTTTTCACTTCATACTTCACACTTCACACTTCACTTTTCACTTCACACTTTTCACTTCACACTTCACTTTTCACTTCACTTTACACTTCACTTTTCACTTCAAACTTCACTTCACTTTTCACTTCACACTTCACTTTTCACTTCACTTTTCACTTTTCACTTCACACTTCACACACTTCACACTTCATACTCCACTTCACACTTCACTTTTCACTTCACACTTCACTTCACATTTCACTTCACTATTCACACTTCACTTCACACTTCACTTTTCACTTCACACTTGACTTCACTTTTCACTTCACACTTCACTTCACACTCCACTTTCCTCTTTACACTTCACACTTCACACTTCACTTCACACTTCACTTTTCACTTATAACTTTTCACTTCACACTTCATACTTCACACTTTACTTCATGCTTCGCTTAACTTCACACTTCACGCTTCACACTTCACACTTCATCTCACACTTCACACTTCACACTTTACTTCACACTTCGTTTCACTTCACACTTCACACTTCACGCTCACTTATCACTTCACACTTCACGCTTCACTTATCACTTCACACTTCACACTTCGCTTCAAACTTCACTTCACAGTTCGCTTCACACTTCGCTTCACTTCACAATTCACACTTCACACTTCACTTCACACTTTTCACTTCACTTCACTTTTCACTTCACTTCATTTCACACTTCACACTTCACACTTCACTTCAAACTTCACTTCACAGTTCGCTTCACACTTCGCTTCACTTCACAGTTCGCTTCACACTTCGCTTCACTTCACAATTCACACTTCACACTTCACTTCACACTTCACTTCACTTCTCACTTCACACTTTTGACTTCACTTCACTTTTCACTTCACTTCACACTTCACACTTCACTTCAAACTTCACTTCACAGTTCGCTTCACACTTCGCTTCACTTCACTTCACACTTCACACTTTTCACTCCACTTTACACTTCACACTTCACACTTCACTTTACACTTCAATTCACACTTCACTTCCCACTTTTCACTTCACACTTCACTTCACATTTCACTTTTCATTTTTCCCTTCACACTTCACTTCACTTCACACTTCAATTCACAATTTGCCTCACTTCACGCTTCATACTTCACACTTCCCTTCACAATTCAGTTCACTTCACATTTCACACTTCACACTTCACTTTAAACTTCACACTTCACTTGAAACTTCACATTTCACACTTCAAACTTCACTTCACAGTTTGCTTCACTTCACACTTCACAATTCACTTTTCACTTTTCACTTCACACTTCACACTTCACTTTTCACTTCACACTTCGCTTCCCTTCACACTTCTCTTCACTTCGAACTTCACACTTCACTTTGCTTCACTTCACACTTTGCTTCACACTTTTCCTCACTTCACACTTCACACTTCACTTCAAACTTCACACTTCACACTTCCCACTTCACTTCACACTTCACACTTTTTACTTTTCACTTCACACTTCACACTTCGCTTCACTTCACACTTCACTCCACACTTCACACTTCACACTTAACTTCACACTTTTCACTTAACACTTCACACTCCACCATTCACACTTTTCACTTCACTTCACACTTCACACTTTGCATCACTTCACACTTCACACTTCTCTTCACACTTCACTTCACATTTCACTTCACTTCACTTCACACTTCAGACTTCACCTCAAACTTCACACTTCACGCTTAACTTCACACTTTTCACTTCACTTCACTTCACTTCACACTTCAGACTTCACCTCACACTTCACACTTCACACTTAACTTCACATTTTTCACTTCAATTCACTTCACACTTCACAGTTCATCTCACACTTCACACTTCACACTTCACTTGACGCTTCACACTTCGCTTCACTTCACACTTCACACTTTTCACTTCACACTTCACAATTCACACTTCACTTCACACTTCGCTTCACTTCACACTTCACACTTCAAACATCGCTTCACTTCACACTTCACACTTCATTTTTCACTTTTCACTTTACACACTTCACTTTGCACTTTACACACTTCACACTTTGCTTCACTTCACAGTTCACACTTCACACTTAACTTCACTTCACAATTCACTTTTCATTTTACACACTTCACACTTTGCTTCAAACTTCCCTTCACTTCACAATTTGCTTCACTTCACACTTCACACTTCACTTCACTTCACTTCACTTCACACTTCACACTTCACTTCACTTCACACTTCACACTTCACACTTCGCTTCACTTCACACTTCACTTCACACTTCACACTTCACCTCACACTTCATACGTTTTCACTTCACTTCACTTCACTTCACACTTCACACTCCACTTTTCACTTTTCACTTTTCACTTTACACTTCACACTTCACTTCACACTTCACACTTTTCACTTCAAACTTCACTTCACACTTCGCTTTTCACTTCATTTTTCACTTCACACTTCACTTCACTTCACAATTCACACTTCACACTTCACTTCACACTTTTCACTTCACTTCACTTTTCACTTCACACTTCACTTCAAATTTCGCTTTTCACTTCATTTTTCACTTCACACTTCACTTCACTTCACAATTCACACTTCACACTTCACTTCACCTCACTTTTCACTTCACTTCACACTTCGCTTCATTCACAATTCACACTTCGCTTCACACTTCGCTACACTTCACAATTCACACTTCACACTTCACTTCACTTCATACTTCACTTCACTTCACACTTCATTTCACACTACATACTCCACTTCACACTTCACTTTTCACTTCACACTTCACTTCACATTTCACTTCACTATTCACACTTCACTTCACACTTCACTTTTCACTTCATACTTCATTTCACACTTCACACACTTCACTTCACACTTCACACTTTACTTTCCTCTTTACACTTCACACATCACACTTCACTTCACACTTCACTTTTCACTTTTACCTTTCCCCTTCACTTCACACTACACACTTCACTTTCCTCTTTTCACTTCACACTTTACACTTCACACTTCGCTTCACTTCACACTTCACACTTCACTTCAAACTTCACTTCACTTCTCACTTCACACTTCACACTTCGCTTCACACTTCACACTTCGCTTCACACTTGACTACACACTTTTCACTTCACTTCACACTTCACACTTTTCACTTTTCACTTCACACTTCGCTTCACTTCACACTTCACTTCACACTGTACACTTCACTTAAACTTTCACACTTCACACTTCACACTTCACACTTCACTTCACTTCAGACTTCACTTCGCTTCACACTTGACTACACACTTTTCACTTCACTTCACACTTCACACTTCACTTCACTTCAGACTTCACTTCGCTTCACACTTGACTACACACTTTTCACTTCACTTCACACTTCACACTTAACACTTGACTTCACACTTCACACTTCGCTTCACACTTGACTACACACTTTTCACTTCACTTCACACTTCATACTTTTCACTTTTCACTTCACACTTCGCTTCACTTCACACTTCACTTCACACTGTACACTTCACTTAAACTTTCACACTTCACACTTCACACTTCACTTCACTTCAGACTTCACTTCGCTTCACACTTGACTACACACTTTTCACTTCACTTCACACTTCACACTTCACTTCACTTCAGACTTCACTTTGCTTCACACTTGACTACACACTTTTCACTTCACTTCACACTTCACACTTAACACTTGACTTCACACTTCACACTTCGCTTCACACTTCACACTTCGCTTCATTCCACACTTCACACTTCACTTCACACTTCACACTTCACACTTTTCACTTTTCACTTCACACTTCGCTTCACTTCACACTTCACTTCACACTGTACACTTCACTTAAACTTTCACACTTCACACTTCACACTTCACTTCACTTCACACTTCACTTCCCTTCACACTTGACTACACACTTTTCACTTCACTTCACACTTCACACTTAACACTTGACTACACACTTTTCACTTCACTTCACACTTTTCACTTCACTTCACACTTCACACTTCACAATTTGCTTCACTTCCCACTTCGCTTCACTTCACACTTCACACTTCACTTTTCACTTTTCACTTTTTCACTTCGCTTCACACTTCACACTTCACTCCACACTTCGCTTCACATCACACTTCACTTTTCACTTTTCACTTCACACCTCACTTCACTTCACACTTCAGACTTCACCTCACACTTCACACTTCACACTTAACTTCACACTTTTCACTTCACTTCACTTCACATTTCACTTCACTTCACTTCACACTTCAGACTTCACCTCACACTTCATACTTCACACTTAACTTCACACTTTTCACTTCACTTCACTTCACACTTCACACTTTTCACTTCCCTTCACACTTGACACTTCAAACTTCGCTTCACTTCACACTTCACTTTTCACTTTTACCTTTCCCCTTCACTTCACACTACACACTTCACTTTCCTCTTTTCACTTCACACTTTACACTTCACACTTTGCTTCACTTCACACTTCGCTTCACTTCACACTTCACACTTCACTTCAAACTTCACTTCACACTTCACTTCACACTTCACACTTCGCTTCACACTTCACACTTCGCTTCACACTTGACTACACACTTTTCACTTCACTTCACACTTCACACTTCGCTTCACTTCACACTTCACTTCACACTGTACACTTCACTCAAACTTTCACACTTCACACTTCACACTTCACTTCACTTCAGACTTCACACACTTCACTTCACACTTCACACTTCACTTTCCTCTTTACACTTCACACTTCACACTTCACTTCACACTTCACTTTTCACTTTTACCTTTCCCCTTCACTTCACACTACACACTTCACTTTCCTCTTTTCACTTCACACTTTACACTTCACACTTTGCTTCACTTCACACTTCGCTTCACACTTCACACTTCGCTTCACACTTGACTACACACTTTTCACTTCACTTCACACTTCACACTTTTCACTTTTCACTTCACACTTCACTTCACTTCACACTTCACTTCACACTGTACACTTCACTTAAACTTTCACACTTCACACTTCACACTTCACCTCACTTCAGACTTCACTTCGCTTCACACTTGACTACACACTTTTCACTTCACTTCACACTTCACACTTCACTTCACTTCAGACTTCACTTCGCTTCACACTTGACTACACACTTTTCACTTCACTTCACACTTCACACTTCACTTCAAACTTCACACTTCACACTTCGCTTCACACTTCACACTTCGCTTCATTCCACACTTCACACTTCACTTCACACTTCACACTTCACACTTTTCACTTCACTTCACACTTTTCACTTCACTTCACACTTCACACTTCACAATTTGCTTCACTTCCCACTTCGCTTCACTTCACACTTCACACTTCACTTTTCACTTTTCACTTTTTCACTTCGCTTCACACTTCACACTTCACTCCACACTTCGCTTCACATCACACTTCACTTTTCACTTTTCACTTCACACCTCACTTCACTTCACACTTCAGACTTCACCTCACACTTCACACTTCACACTTAACTTCACACTTTTCACTTCACTTCACTTCACATTTCACTTCACTTCACTTCACACTTCAGACTTCACCTCACACTTAATACTTCACACTTAACTTCACACTTTTCACTTCACTTCACTTCACACTTCACACTTTTCACTTCCCTTCACACTTGACACTTCAAACTTCGCTTCACTTCACACTTCACTTTTCACTTTTACCTTTCCCCTTCACTTCACACTACACACTTCACTTTCCTCTTTTCACTTCACACTTTACACTTCACACTTTGCTTCACTTCACACTTCGCTTCACTTCACACTTCACACTTCACTTCAAACTTCACTTCACACTTCACTTCACACTTCACACTTCGCTTCACACTTCACACTTCGCTTCACACTTGACTACACACTTTTCACTTCACTTCACACTTCACACTTCGCTTCACTTCACACTTCACTTCACACTGTACACTTCACTCAAACTTTCACACTTCACACTTCACACTTCACTTCACTTCAGACTTCACACACTTCACTTCACACTTCACACTTCACTTTCCTCTTTACACTTCACACTTCACACTTCACTTCACACTTCACTTTTCACTTTTACCTTTCCCCTTCACTTCACACTACACACTTCACTTTCCTCTTTTCACTTCACACTTTACACTTCACACTTTGCTTCACTTCACACTTCGCTTCACACTTCACACTTCGCTTCACACTTGACTACACACTTTTCACTTCACTTCACACTTCACACTTTTCACTTTTCACTTCACACTTCACTTCACTTCACACTTCACTTCACACTGTACACTTCACTTAAACTTTCACACTTCACACTTCACACTTCACCTCACTTCAGACTTCACTTCGCTTCACACTTGACTACACACTTTTCACTTCACTTCACACTTCACACTTCACTTCACTTCAGACTTCACTTCGCTTCACACTTGACTACACACTTTTCACTTCACTTCACACTTCACACTTCACTTCAAACTTCACACTTCACACTTCGCTTCACACTTCACACTTCGCTTCATTCCACACTTCACACTTCACTTCACACTTCACACTTCACACTTTTCACTTCACTTCACACTTTTCACTTCACTTCACACTTCACACTTCACAATTTGCTTCACTTCCCACTTCGCTTCACTTCACACTTCACACTTCACTTTTCACTTTTCACTTTTTCACTTCGCTTCACACTTCACACTTCACTCCACACTTCGCTTCACATCACACTTCACTTTTCACTTTTCACTTCACACCTCACTTCACTTCACACTTCAGACTTCACCTCACACTTCACACTTAACTTCACACTTTTCACTTCACTTCACTTCACATTTCACTTCACTTCACTTCACACTTCAGACTTCACCTCACACTTCATACTTCACACTTAACTTCACACTTTTCACTTCACTTCACTTCACACTTCACACTTTTCACTTCCCTTCACACTTGACACTTCAAACTTCGCTTCACTTCACACTTCACTTTTCACTTTTACCTTTCCCCTTCACTTCACACTACACACTTCACTTTCCTCTTTTCACTTCACACTTTACACTTCACACTTTGCTTCACTTCACACTTCGCTTCACTTCACACTTCACACTTCACTTCAAACTTCACTTCACTTCTCACTTCACACTTCACACTTCGCTTCACACTTCACACTTCGCTTCACACTTGACTACACACTTTTCACTTCACTTCACACTTCACACTTTTCACTTTTCACTTCACACTTCGCTTCACTTCACACTTCACTTCACACTGTACACTTCACTTAAACTTTCACACTTCACACTTCACTTCACTTCAGACTTCACTTCGCTTCACACTTGACTACACACTTTTCACTTCACTTCACACTTCACACTTCACTTCACTTCAGACTTCACTTTGCTTCGCACTTGACTACACACTTTTCACTTCACTTCACACTTCACACTTAACACTTGACTTCACACTTCACACTTCGCTTCACACTTCACACTTCGCTTCATTCCACACTTCACACTTCACTTCACACTTCACACTTCACACTTTTCACTTTTCACTTCACACTTCGCTTCACTTCACACTTCACTTCACACTGTAAACTTCACTTAAACTTTCACACTTCACACTTCACACTTCACTTCACTTCACACTTGACTACACACTTTTCACTTCACTTCACACTTCACACTTAACACTTGACTACACACTTTTCACTTCACTTCACACTTTTCACTTCACTTCACGCTTCACACTTCACAATTTGCTTCACTTCCCACTTCGCTTCACTTCACACTTCACACTTCACTTTTCACTTTTCACTTTTTCACTTCGCTTCACACTTCACACTTCACTCCACACTTCGCTTCACATCACACTTCACTTTTCACTTTTCACTTCACACCTCACTTCACTTCACACTTCAGACTTCACCTCACACTTCACACTTCACACTTAACTTCACACTTTTCACTTCACTTCACTTCACATTTCACTTCACTTCACTTCACACTTCAGACTTCACCTCACACTTCATACTTCACACTTAACTTCACACTTTTCACTTCACTTCACTTCACACTTCACACTTTTCACTTCCCTTCACACTTCACACTTCACATCACTTCACACTTCACTTCACTTCACACTTCACACTTCACTTCAAACTTCGCTTCACTTCACACTTGACACTTCAAACTTCGCTTCACTTCACACTTCACACTTCATTTTTCACTTTTCACTTTTCACTTTACACACTTCACTTTACACTTTACACACTTCACACTTTGCTTCACTTCACAGTTCACACTTCACACTTAACTTCACTTCACACTTCACTTTTCACTTTACACACTTCACACTTTGCTTCAAACTTCCCTTCACTTCACAATTTGCTTCACTTCACACTTCACACTTCACTTCACACTTCACACTTCACACTTTTTTCATTTCACACTTCACACTTCACCTCACACTTCACACGTTTTCACTTCACTTCACTTCACACTTCACACTTCACACTCCACTTTTCACTTTTCACTTTTCACTTTACACTTCACACTTCACTTTCCACTTTTCACTTCACACTTCACACTTCAATTCACACTTCACACTCCACTTTTCACTTCTCACTTTTCACTCTTCACTTCACACTTCACTTCACACTTCACACTTTTCACTTCACACTTCGCTTTTCACTTCATTTTTCACTTCACACTTCACTTCACTTCACAATTCACACTTTACACTTCACTTCACACTTTTCACTTCACTTCACTTTTCACTTCACTTCACACTTCGCTTCACTTCACAATTCACACTTCGCTTCACAATTCACACTTCGCTTCAAACTTTGCTACACTTCACAATTCACACTTTACACTTCACTTCACTTCACTTCACTTCACACTTCACACACTTCACACTTCACTTCACACTGCATACTCCACTTCACACTTCACTTTTCACTTCACACTTCACTTCACATTTCACTTCACTATTCATACTTCACTTCACACTTCACTTCTCACTTCACACTTCACTTCAAACTTCACACACTTCACTTCACACTTCACACTTCACTTTCCTCTTTACACTTCACAATTCACTTTCCTCTTTACACTTCACACTTCACACTTCACTTCACACTTCACTTTTCACTTTTACCTTTGCCCTTCACTTCACACTTCACACTTCACTTTCCTCTTTTCACTTCACACTTTACACTTCACACTTTGCTTCACTTCACACTTAACTTCACTTCTCACTTCACACTTCACACTTCGCTTTCTCACTTCACACTCTGCTTCATTCCACACTTCACACTTCACTTCACACTTCACACTTCACACTTTTCACTTTTCACTTCACAATTCGCTTCACTTCACACTTCACTTCACACTGTACACCTCACTTAAACTTTCACACTTCACACTTCACTCCACTTCACAATTAACTTCACTTCACACTTGACTACACACTTTTCACTTCACTTCACACTTCACACTTAACACTTGACTACACACTTTTCACTTCACTTCACACTTCACACTTCACAATTTGCTTCACTTCCCACTTCGCTTCACTTCAAACTTCACACTTCACTTTTCACTTTTCACTTCGCTTCACACTTCACACTTCACTCCACACTTCGCTTCACATCACACTTCATTTTTCACTTTTCACTTCAAACCTCACTTCACTTCACACTTCACTTCACACTTCACACTTCACTTCAGACTTTGCTTCACTTCACACTTCACATTTTTAACTTTTCACTTTTCACTTCACACTTCGCTTCACTCCACATTTCACACTTCACACTTCGCTTCCCTTCACACTTTCCTTCACTTCAAACTTCACACTTCACACTTCACACTTTTCACTTCACTTCACACTTCACACTTTGATTCACTTCAAACTTCACACTTCGCTTCACAATTCACTTCACTTCACACTTCACTTCACACTTCACACACTTCACACTTCACTTTTCACTTCACACTTCACACTTCACTTTCCTCTTCACACTTCACACTTCACACTTCACTTTTCACTTTTACCTTTCCCATTCACACTTAACACTTCACATCAAACTTCACTTCACACTTCACACTTCACACTTCACACTTCACACTTCACACTTCACACTTCACACTTCACACTTCACTTCACACTTCGCTTCACTTCACACTTTCCTTCACTTCAAACTTCACACTTCACACTTTTCACTTCACTTCACACTTCACACTTTGATTCACTTCACACTTCACACTTCGCTTCACAATTCACTTCACTTCACACTTCACTTCACACTTCACACACTTCACACTTCACTTTTCACTTCACACTTCACTTCACACTTCACACTTCACTTTCCTCTTTACACTTCACACTTCACACTTCACTTTTCACTTTTACCTTTCCCCTTCACACTTAACACTTCACATCAAACTTCACTTCACACTTCACACTTCACACTTCACTTCACATTTCGCTTCACTTCACACTTCACTTCACTTTTCACTTCATACTTCACTTCACACTTCACTTCACTTTTCACTTCATACATCACTTCACACTTCACTTTCCTCTTTACACTTCACACTTCAGAGTTCACTTCACACTTACCTTTTCACTTTTAACTTTTCACTTCACACTTCACACTTCACTTCAAACTTCACTTCACACTTCACACTTCACTTCATGCTTTGCTTCACTTCCACTTCACGTTTCACACTTCACACTTCATCTCACACTTCACACTTCACACTTCACGCTTCACTTATCACTTCACACTTCACACTTCGCTTCAAACTTCACTTCACAGTTCACTTCAAATTTCACTTCACAGTTCCCTTCACACTTCGTTTCACTTCACAATTCACACTTCACTTCACACTTTTCACTTCACTTCTCTTTTCACTTCACTTCATTTCACACTTCACACTTCACACTTCACTTCAAACTTCACTTCACAGTTGTCTTCACACTTCGCTTCACTTTACAATTCACACTTCACACTCCACTTCACACTTCACTTCACTTCTCACTTCACACTTTTCACTTCACTTCACTTTTCACTTCACTTCACACTTCACACTTCACACTTCAATTCAAACTTCACTTCACAGTTCGCTTCACACTTCGCTTCACTTCACTTCACACTTCACACTTTTCACTCCACTTTACACTTCACACTTCACACTTCAATTTCCACTTTCCACTTTCCACTTCACACTTCACACTTCAATTCACACTTCAAACTCCACTTTTCACTTCTCACTTTTCACTCTTCACCTCACACTTCACTTCACACTTCACACTTTTCACTTCACACTTCACCTCACACTTTTCACTTCACTTCACTTTTCACTTCACTTCACACTTCGCTTCACTTCACAATTCACACTTCGCTTCACACTTCGCTTCACTTTACAATTCACACTTCACACTTCACTTCACTCCACACTTCACTTCACTTCACACTGCACACACTTCACACTTCACTTCACACTTCATAATCCACTTCACACTTCACTTTTCACTTCACACTTCACTTCACACTTCACTTTCCTCTTTACACTTCACACTTTACACTTCACACCAAACTTCACTTCACACTTCAAACTTCACACTTCACTTCACGCTTCGCTTCACTTCACACTTCACTTCACACTTCACTTCACACTTCACACTTCACTTTCCTCTTAACACTTCACACTTTACACTTCACTTCACACTTCAATTTTCACTTTTAACTTTTCACTTCACACTTCACACTTCACTTCAAACTTCACTTCACACTTCACACTTCACTTCATGCTTCGCTTCACTTCACACTTCACGCTTCACACTTCACACTTCATCTCCCACTTCACACTTCACACTTCACACTTCACACTTCACACTTCACACTCTACTTCACACTTCGCTTCACTTCACACTTCACACTTCACACTTCACGCTTCACTTATCACTTCACACTTCACACTTCGCTTCAAACTTCACTTCACAGTTCGCTTCACACTTCACTTCACTTCAAAATTCACACTTCACACTTCACTTCAAACTTCACTTCAGAGTTCACTTCACACTTCGCTCCACTTCAAAGTTTGCTTCACACTTCACTTCAATCCACACTTCACTTCACTTCACACTGCACACACTTCACACTTCACTTCACACTTCATAATCCACTTCACACTTCACTTTTCACTTCACACTTCACTTCACACTTCACTTTCCTCTTTACACTTCACACTTCACACTTCACTTCACACTTCACTTCTCACTTTTACCTTTCCCCTTCACACTTCACACTTCACACCAAACTTCACTTCACACTTCAAACTTCACACTTCACTTCACGCTTCGCTTCACTTCACACTTCACTTCACTTTTCACTTCACACTTCACACTTCACTTTCCTCTTAACACTTCACACTTTACACTTCACTTCACACTTCAATTTTCACTTTTAACTTTTCACTTCACACTTCACACTTCACTTCAAACTTCACTTCACACTTCACACTTCACTTCATGCTTCACTTCACTTCACACTTCACGCTTCACACTTCACACTTCATATCCCACTTCACATTTCACACTTCACACTTCATATCCCACTTCACATTTCACACTTCACACTTCACACTTCGCTTCACTTCACACTTCACACTTCACGCTTCACTTATCACTTCACACTTCACACTTTGCTTCAAACTTCACTTCACAGTTCGCTTCACACTTCGCTTCACTTCACAATTCACACTTCACACTTCACTTCAAACTTCACTTCACAGTTCACTTCACACTTCGCTCCACTTCAAAGTTCGCTTCACACTTCGCTTTACTTCACAATTCACACTTCACACTTCACTTCACACTTTTCACTTCACTTCACTTTTCACTTCACTTCACACTTCACACTTCACTTCAAACTTCACTTCACAGTTCTCTTCACACTTTGCTTTACTTCACTTCACACTTCACACTTTTCACTCCACTTCACACTTCACTTCACACTTCGCTTTTCACTTCATTTTTCACTTCACACTTCACTTCACAATTCACACTTCACACTTCACTTCACACTTTTCACTTCACTTCACTTTTCACTTCACACTTCACTTCACACTTCGCTTTTCACTTCATTTTTCCCTTCACACTTCACTTCACTTCACAATTCACACTTCACACTTCACTTCACACTTCAATTTTCACTTTTAACTTTTCACTTCACACTTCACACTTCACTTCAAACTTCACTTCACACTTCACACTTCACTTCATGCTTCGCTTCACTTCACACTTCACGCTTCACACTTCACACTTCATCTCCCACTTCACACTTCACACTTCACACTTCGCTTCACTTCACACTTCACACTTCACGTTTCACTTATCACTTCACACTTCACACTTCGCTTCAAACTTCACTTCACAGTTCGCTTCACACTTCGCTTCACTTCACAATTCACACTTCACACTTCACACTTTACTTCACACTTTGCTTCACTTAACCTTTCACACTTCACGCTTCACTTATCACTTCACACTTCACACTTCGCTTCAAACTTCACTTCACAGTTCGCTTCAAATTTCACTTCACAGTTCCCTTCACACTTCGTTTCACTTCACAATTCACACTTCACACTTCACTTCACACTTTTCACTTCACTTCACTTTTCACTTCACTTCATTTCACACTTCACACTTCACACTTCACTTCAAACTTCACTTCACAGTTCGCTTCACACTTCGCTTCACTTCACAATTCACACTTCACACTCCACTTCACACTTCACTTCACTTCTCACTTCACACTTTTCACTTCACTTCACTTTTCACTTCACTTCACACTTCACACTTCACACTTCAATTCAAACTTCACTTCACAGTTTGCTTCACACTTCGCTTCACTTCACTTCACACTTCACACTTTTCACTCCACTTTACACTTCACACTTCACACTTCAATTTCCACTTTCCACTTTTCACTTCACACTTCACACTTCAATTCACACTTCATACTCCACTTTTCACTTCTTACTTTTCACTCTTCACCTCACACTTCACTTCACACTTCACACTTTTCACTTCACACTTCACTTCACACTTTTCACTTCACTTCACTTTTCACTTCACTTCACACTTTGTTTCACTTCACAATTCACACTTCGCTTCACACTTCGCTTCACTTTACAATTCACACTTCACACTTCACTTCAATCCACACTTTACTTCACTTCACACTGCACACACTTCACACTTCACTTCACACTTCATAATCCACTTCACACTTCACTTTTCACTTCACACTTCACTTCACACTTCACTTTCCTCTTTACACTTCACACTTCACACTTCACTTCACACTTCACTTCTCACTTTTACCTTTCCCCTTCACACTTCACACTTCACACCAAACTTCACTTCACACTTCAAACTTCACACTTCACTTCACGCTTCGCTTCACTTCACACTTCACTTCACTTTTCACTTCACACTTCACACTTCACTTTCCTCTTAACACTTCACACTTTACACTTCACTTCACACTTCAATTTTCACTTTTAACTTTTCACTTCACACTTCACACTTCACTTCAAACTTCACTTCACACTTCACACTTCACTTCATGCTTCACTTCACTCCACACTTCACGCTTCACACTTCACACTTCATATCCCACTTCACATTTCACACTTCACACTTCATATCCCACTTCACATTTCACACTTCACACTTCACACTTCGCTTCACTTCACACTTCACACTTCACGCTTCACTTATCACTTCACACTTCACACTTCGCTTCAAACTTCACTTCACAGTTCGCTTCACACTTCGCTTCACTTCACAATTCACACTTCACACTTCACTTCAAACTTCACTTCACAGTTCACTTCACACTTCGCTCCACTTCAAAGTTCGCTTCACACTTCGCTTTACTTCACAATTCACACTTCACACTTCACTTCACACTTTTCACTTCACTTCACTTTTCACTTCACTTCACACTTCACACTTCACTTCAAACTTCACTTCACAGTTCTCTTCACACTTTGCTTTACTTCACTTCACACTTCACACTTTTCACTCCACTTCACACTTCACTTCACACTTCGCTTTTCACTTCATTTTTCACTTCACACTTCACTTCACAATTCACACTTCACACTTCACTTCACACTTTTCACTTCACTTCACTTTTCACTTCACACTTCACTTCACACTTCGCTTTTCACTTCATTTTTCACTTCACACTTCACTTCACTTCACAATTCACACTTCACACTTCACTTCACGCTTTGCTTCACTTCACACTTCACTTCACTTTTCACTTCACACTTCACTTCACACTTCACACTCCACTTTCCTCTTAACACTTCACACTTTACACTTCACTTCACACTTCAATTTTCACTTTTAACTTTTCACTTCACACTTCACACTTTACTTCAAACTTCACTTCACACTTCACACTTCACTTCATGCTTCGCTTCACTTCACACTTCACGCTTCACACTTCACACTTCATCTCCCACTTCACACTTCACACTTCACACTCTACTTCACACTTCGCTTCACTTCACACTTCACACTTCACGCTTCACTTATCACTTCACACTTCACACTTCGCTTCAAACTTCACTTCACAGTTCGCTTCACACTTCGCTCCACTTCACAATTCACACTTCACACTTCACTTCAAACTTCACTTCACAGTTCACTTCACACTTCGCTTCACTTCGAAGTTCGCTTCACACTTCGCTTCACTTCACAATTCACACTTCACACTTCACTTCACACTTCTCTTCACAATTTTCACTCCACTTCACTTTTCACTTCACTTCACACTTCACACTTCACTTCAAACTTCACTTCACAGTTCTCTTCACACTTTGCTTTACTTCACTTCACACTTCACACTTTTCACTCCACTTCGCACTTCACTTCACACTTCGCTTTTCACTTCATTTTTCACTTCACACTTCACTTCACAATTCACACTTCACACTTCACTTCACACTTTTCACTTCACTTCACTTTTCACTTCACACTTCACTTCACACTTCGCTTTTCACTTCATTTTTCACTTCACACTTCACTTCACTTCACAATTCACACTTCACACTTCACTTCACACTTTCCACTTCACTTCACTTTTCACTTCACTTCACACTTCGCTTCATTCACAATTCACACTTTGCTTCACACTTCGCTACACTTCACAATTCACACTTCACACTTCACTTCACTTCACACTTCACACACTTCACACTTCAGTTCACACTACATACTCCATTTCACACTTCACTTTTCACTTCACACTTCACTTCACATTTCACCCCACTATTCACACTTCGCTTCACACTTCACTTTTCACTTCATACTACACTTTACACTTCACACACTTCACTTCACACTTCACACTTCACACTTCACTTTCCTCTTTACACTTCACACTTCACACTTCACTTCACTTTTCACTTTTACCTTTCCCCTTCACTTCACACTACACACTTCACTTTCCTCTTTTCACTTCACACTTTACACTTCACACTTCGCTTCACTTCACACTTCGCTTCACTTCACACTTTACACACTTCACACTTCGCTTCACTTCACACTTTTAACTTTTCAATTTTCACTTTTCACTTATCACTTTTCACTTCAAACTTCGCTTCACTTCATACTCCACACTTCACACTTCGCTTCACTTCACACTTCACATTTCACACTTCGCTTCACCTCACACTCCACACTTCACACTTAACACTTTGCTTCACTTCACACTTCACACTTTACTTCACTTCACACTTCACACTTTTCACTTATCTTCACTTCACACTTCTCACTTTGCTTCACTTTACACTTCACTTCACGCTTCACACTTCACATTTCATTTTACACACTTCACACTTCACTTCACAATTCACTTTTCAATTTTCACTTTACACTTTACACACTTCACACTTCACTTTTCACTTTTCACTTTTCACTTTTCATTTTGCTTCACTTCATACTCCGCTCTTCACACTTCGCTTCACTTCACACTTCACACTTCGCTCCACTTCACACTCCACACTTCACACTTCACACTTTGCTTCACTTCACACTTCGGACTTTGCTTCACACTTCACACTTTTCACTTTGCTTCACACTTCACACTTTGCTTCACACTTCACTTCACTTCACACTTCGCTTCACTTCATACTTCACTTCACACTTTGCTTCACTTCACTCTTCACTTCACTTCACTTCACACTTCACTTCACTCTTCGCTTCACTTCACACTTAACTTCACACTTTTCACTTCACATCACACTTCACACTTCACTTCACTTCACACTTCACTTCACTTCACTTTACACTTCACTTTTCACTTTTCACACTTCACTTTTCCCACTTTACTTCACTCTTCACACTTCACTTCACACTTCACACTTTACTTTTCACTTCACACTTCACACTTCATTTCACACTTCGCTTCACTTCACACTTCGCTTCACTTCACACTTCACACTTCACGCTTCAATTTTCACTCCACATTTCACACTTCACACTTCACACTTCGCTTCAAACTTCACTTCACAGTTCGCTTCACACTTCGCTTCACTTCACAATTCACATTCACACTTCAGTTCACACTTCGCTTCACTTCACAATTCATATTCACACTTCACTTCACACTTCACTTCACACTTTTCACTTCACTACACTTTTCACTTAACTTCATTTCAAACTTCACACTTCACTTCAAACTTCACTTCACAGTTTGCTTCACAGTTTGCTTCACTTCACAATTCACACTTCACACTTCACTTTACACTTCACTTCACTTCTCACTTCACACTTCACACTTCAAACTTCGCTTCACTTCACACTTAAAACTTTGCTTCACTTCACAGTTCATACTTCACTTCACACTTCACACTACACTACACACTTCGCTTCACTTCACACTTAACACTTCACACTTCACTTCACACTTGACTTTTCACTTCACTATTCACACTTCACTTCACACTTCACTTTTCACGTCGAACTTCACTTCAATTTTCACTTCACACTTCACTTCACACTTCACAAACTTCAATTACCACTTCAAACTTCACTTTCCTCTTTACACTTCACACTTCACACTTCACTTCACACTTCACTTTTCACTTTTAACTTCACACTTCACTTCACACTTCACACTTCACTTCACAATTCACACTTCACACTTCACTTTTCACTTCACACTTCACTTCACACTTTGCTTCACTTCACACTTCAAAATTCATGCTTCACTTCACACTTCACACTTCACTTTTCACTTCACACTTCACTTCACACTTCGCTTCACTTCACACTTCACACTTCACTTTTCACTTCACAATTCACACTTTGCACTTCACTTCACACTTCACTTCACACTTCACTTTACACTTCACTTCACTTCACTTTTCACTTCACTTCACTTCACACTTCACTTCACATTTCACTTTTCATTTTTCACTTCACACTTCACTTCACACTTTGCTTCACTTCACACTTCACACTTCATGCTTCACTTCACACTTCACACTTCACTTTTCACTTCACACTTCACTTCACACTTCGCTTCACTTCACACTTCACACTTCATGCTTCACTTTTCACTTCACAATTCACACTTCGCACTTCACTTCACACTTCACTTTACACTTCACTTCACTTCACTTCTCACTTAACTTCACTTCACACTTCACTTCACATTTCACTTTTCATTTTTCACTTCACACTTCACTTCACACTTCACCTCACTTCACACTTCACTTCATGCTTCGCTTCACTTCACACTTCACGCTTCACACTTCACACTTCACACTTCACTTCACAATTCACACTTCACACTTCACTTCACACTTTTCACTTCACTTCACTTTTCACTTCACACTTCACTTCACACTTCACTTTTCACTTCATTTTTCACTTCACACTTCACTTCACTTCACAATTCACACTTCACACTTCACTTCACGCTTCGCTTCACTTCACACTTCACTTCACACTTCACTTCACACTTCACACACCACTTTCCTCTTAACACTTCAAACTTTACACTTCACTTCACACTTCAATTTTCACTTTTAACTTTTCACTTCACCCTTCACACTTCACTTCAAACTTCACTTCACACTTCACACTTCACTTCATGCTTCGCTTCACTTCACACTTCACGCTTCACACTTCACACTTCATCTCCCACTTCACACTTCACACTTCATCTCCAACTTCACACTTCACACTTCACACTCTACTTCACACTTCGCTTCACTTCACACTTCACACTTCACACTTCACGCTTCACTTATCACTTCACACTTCACACTTCGCTTCACTTCACAATTCACACTTCACACTTCACTTCAAACTTCACTTCACAGTTCACTTCACACTTCGCTTCACTTCAAAGTTTGCTTCACACTTCGCTTCACTTCACAATTCACACTTCACACTTCACTTCACACTTTTCACTTCACTTCACTTTTCACTTCACTTCACACTTCACACTTCACTCCAAACTTCACTTCACAGTTCTCTTCACACTTTGCTTTACTTCACTTCACACTTCACACTTTTCATTCCACTTCACACTTCACTTCACACTTCGCTTTTCATTTCATTTTTCACTTCACACTTCACTTCACAATTCACACTTCACACTTCACTTCACACTTTTCACTTCACTTCACTTTTCACTTCACACTTCACTTCACACTTCGCTTTTCACTTCATTTTTCACTTCACACTTCACTTCACTTCACAATTCACACTTCACACTTCACTTCACACTTTCCACTTCACTTCACTTTTCACTTCACTTCACACTTTCCACTTCACTTCACTTTTCACTTCACTTCACACTTTGCTTCATTCACAATTCACACTTTGCTTCACACTTCGCTACACTTCACAATTCACACTTCACACTTCACTTCACTTCACACTTCACACACTTCACACTTCAGTTCACACTACATACTCCATTTCACACTTCACTTTTCACTTCACACTTCACTTCACATTTCACCCCACTATTCACACTTCGCTTCACACTTCACTTTTCACTTCATACTACACTTTACACTTCACACACTTCACTTCACACTTCACACTTCACTTTCCTCTTTACACTTTACACTTCACACTTCACACTTCACTTCACTTTTCACTTTTACCTTTCCCCTTCACTTCACACTACACACTTCACTTTCCTCTTTTCACTTCACACTTTACACTTCACACTTCGCTTCACTTCACACTTCGCTTCACTTCACACTTCGCTTCACTTCACACTTTACACACTTCACACTTCGCTTCACTTCACACTTTTAACTTTTCAATTTTCACTTTTCACTTATCACTTTTCACTTCAAACTTCGCTTCACTTCATACTCCACACTTCACACTTCGCTTCACTTCACACTTCATATTTCACACTTCGCTTCACCTCACACTCCACACTTCACACTTAACACTTTGCTTCACTTCACACTTCACACTTTACTTCACTTCACACTTCAAACTTTTCACTTATCTTCACTTCACACTTCTCACTTCGCTTCACTTTACACTTCACCTCACGCTTCACACTTCACTTTTCACTTTACACACTTCACACTTCACTTCACAATTCACTTTTCAATTTTCACTTTACACTTTACACACTTCACACTTCACTTTTCACTTTTCACTTTTACCTTTCCCCTTCACTTCACACTACACACTTCACTTTCCTCTTTTCACTTCACACTTTACACTTCACACTTCGCTTCACTTCACACTTCGCTTCACTTCACACTTTACACACTTCACACTTCGCTTCACTTCACACTTTTAACTTTTCAATTTTCACTTTTCACTTATCACTTTTCACTTCAAACTTCGCTTCACTTCATACTCCACACTTCACACTTCGCTTCACTTCACACTTCATATTTCACACTTCGCTTCACCTCACACTCCACACTTCACACTTAACACTTTGCTTCACTTCACACTTCACACTTTACTTCACTTCACACTTCAAACTTTTCACTTATCTTCACTTCACACTTCTCACTTCGCTTCACTTTATACTTCACCTCACGCTTCACACTTCACTTTTCACTTTACACACTTCACACTTCACTTCACAATTCACTTTTCAATTTTCACTTTACACTTTACACACTTCACACTTCACTTTTCACTTTTCACTTTTCACTTTTCATTTTGCTTCACTTCATACTCCGCTCTTCACACTTCGCTTCACTTCACACTTTGCTCCACTTCACACTCCACACTTCACACTTCACACTTTGCTTCACTTCACACTTCACACTTTGCTTCACACTTCACACTTTTCACTTTGCTTCACACTTCACACTTTGCTTCACACTTCACTTCACTTCACACTTCGCTTCACTTCATAATTCACTTCACACTTTGCTTCACTTCACACTTCACTTCACTTCACTTCACACTTCACTTCACTCTTTGCTTCACTTCACACTTAACTTCACACTTTTCACTTCACATCACACTTCACACTTCACTTCACTTCACTTTACACTTCACTTTTCACTTTTCACACTTCACTTTTCCCACTTTACTTCACTCTTCACACTTCATTTCACACTTCACACTTTACTTTTCACTTCACACTTCACACTTCATTTCACACTTCGCTTCACTTCACACTTCGCTTCACTTCACACTTCACACTTCACGCTTCAATTTTCACTCCACATTTCACACTTCACACTTCACACTTCGCTTCAAACTTCACTTCACAGTTCGCTTCACACTTCGCTTCACTTCACAATTCACATTCACACTTCAGTTCACACTTCGCTTCACTTCACAATTCATATTCACACTTCACTTCACACTTCACTTCACACTTTTCACTTCACTACACTTTTCACTTTACTTCAGTTCACACTTCACACTTCACTTCAAACTTCACTTCACAGTTTGCTTCACAGTTTGCTTCACTTCACAATTCACACTTCACACTTCACTTCACACTTCACTTCACTTCTCACTTCACACATCACACTTCAAACTTCGCTTCACTTCACACTTAAAACTTTGCTTCACTTCACAGTTCATACTTCACTTCACACTTCACACTACACTTCACACTTCGCTTCACTTCACACTTCACACTTCACACTTCACTTCACACTTGACTTTTCACTTCACTATTCATACTTCACTTCACACTTCACTTTTCACGTCGAACTTCACTTCAATTTTCACTTCACACTTCACTTCACACTTCACAAACTTCAATTACCACTTCACACTTCACTTTCCTCTTTATACTTCACACTTCACACTTCACTTCACACTTCACTTTTCACTTTTAACTTCACACTTCACTTCACACTTCACACTTCACACTTCACTTCACAATTCACACTTCACACTTCACTTTTCACTTCACACTTCACTTCACACTTTGCTTCACTTCACACTTCACACTTCATGCTTCACTTCACACTTCACACTTCACTTTTCACTTCACACTTCACTTTTCACTTCACACTTCACTTCACACTTCGCTTCATTTCACACTTCACACTTCACTTTTCACTTCGCAATTAACACTTCGCACTTCACTTCACACTTCACTTCACACTTCACTTTACACTTCACTTCACTTTTCACTTCACTTCACTTCACACTTCACTTCACATTTCACTTTTCATTTTTCACTCCACACTTCACTTCACACTTTGCTTCACTTCACACTTCACACTTCATGCTTCACTTCACACTTCACACTTCACTTTTCACTTCACACTTCACTTCACACTTCGCTTCACTTCACACTTCACACTTTATGCTTCACTTTTCACTTCACAATTCACACTTCGCACTTCACTTCACACTTCACTTTACACTTTACTTCACTTCACTTTTCACTTAACTTCACTTCACACTTCACTTCACATTTCACTTTTCATTTTTCACTTCACACTTCACTTCACACTTCACCTCACTTCACATTCCACACTTCACACTTCACTTCAAACTTCACACTTCACACTTCGCTTCACATCACACTTCACTTCCCACTTTTCCCTTTTCACTTCGCTTCACACTTCGCTTCACACTTCAGTTCACTTCACATTTCACACTTCACACCTCACACTTCACTTCAAACTTCACACTTCATCTCATACTTCACACTTCACTCTTTACTTCACTCTTCACACTTCACTTCACACTTCACACTTCACTTTTCACTTCACACTTCGCTTCACTTCACACTTCACGCTTCACTTTTCACTTCACATTTCACACTTCACACTTCACTTCAAACTTCACTTCACTTCTCACTTTACACTTCACACTTCACACTTCGCTTCACTTCACACTTCAAACTTTGCTTCACTTCACAGTTCATACTTCACTTCACACTTCACTGCACACTTGACTTTTCACTTCACATTTCACTTCACACTTCACTTTTCACTACACACTTCACTTTTCACTTCACACTTCACTTCACTTTTCACTTCACATTTCACTTCACACTTCACAAACTTCAATTCACACTTCACACTTCACTTTCCTCTTTACACTTCACACTTCACTTTTCACTTTTAACTTCACACTTCACAATTCACTTCAAACTTCACTTCACACTTCACTTCACGCTTCACACTTCACACTTCATCTCGCACTCCACACTTAACACTTCACTTCACACTTCACACTTCACTTCACACTTTGCACTTCACACTTCACTTCACTTCACACTTCACACTTCATGCTTCACTTTTCACTTCACACTTCACACTTCACACTTTGCTTCAAACTTCACTTCACTGTTCGCTTCAAACTTCGCTTCACTTCACAATTCACACTTCGCACTTCACTTCACACTTCACTTCACTTCACTTTACACTTCACTTCACTTCACACTTCACTTCACATGTCACTTTTCATTTTTCACTTCACACTTCACTTCACACTTAACCTCGCTTCACATTTCACACTTCACACTTCACTTCAAACTTCACACTTCACACTTCACACTTCACTTCACACTTTGCTTCACTTCACACTTCACACTTCGAACTTCACTTCACACTTCACACTTCACACTTCGCTTCACATCACACTTCACTTCTCACTTTTCACTTTTCACTTCGCTTCACACTTCGCTTCACATTTCACACTTCACACTTCATTTCTAACTTCACACTTCATCTCACACTTCACACTTCAAACTTTACTTCACTCTTCACACTGCACTTCACACTTCACACTTCACTTTTCACTTCACACTTCACACTTCAATTCACTTCACACTTCATGCTTCACTTTTCCCTTCACATTTCACACTTCACACTTCGCTTCAAACTTCACTTCACAGTCCGCTTCACACTTAGCTTCACTTCACAATTCACACTTCACACTTTTCCCTTTTCACTTTTCACTTCACACTTCACACTTCGCTTCACTTCACACTTCGCTTCAACCCACACTTCACACTTCACACTTCGCTTCACTTCACACTTTGCTTCACTTCACACTTCACATTTCACACTTTTCACTTCACTTCACACTTCACACTTTGATTCACTTCACACTTCCCACTTCACTTCACACTTCACACTTCGCTTCACTTCACACTTCGCTTCTCTTCACACTTCACTTTTCACTTTTCACTTCACACTTCACTTCACTTCACTTCACTTTTCACTTCACACTTCACACTTTGCTTCACTTCACACTTCGCTTCACTTCACACTTCACACTTCACTTCACACTTTGCTTCACTTCACACTTCGCTTCATTTCACACTTCACACTTCACACTTCACACTACACACTTGACTACACACTTTTCACTTCACTTCACACTTCACACTTCACCTCACTTCACACTTCACACTTTACTTCACCTCACACTTCACATTTTCACTTTTCACTTTTCACTTTACACACTTCACACTTCGCTTCACACTTCGCTTAACTTCACACTTCGCTTCACACTTCAAACCTCACACTTTTCACTTCACACTTCACACTTCAAACTTTGCTTCACACTTTTCACTTCACACTTAACACTTCACATCACACTTCACACTTCACTTCACACTTCACACATTTCACTTCACTTCAAACTTCACACTTTTCACTTCACACTTCCCTTCACTTCACACTTCACTTCACACTTCACACTTTTCACTTCACTTCACACTTCACACTTCACACTTTTCACTTCACTTCACACTTCACACTTCACACTTTTCACTTCACACTTCACACTTCACTTTTCACTTTTTCACTTCGCTTCACACTTCACTCCACACTTCGCTTCACATCACACTTCACTTTTCACTTTTCACTTCACACCTCAGTTCACTTCACACTTCACACTTCACATTTTTCACTTTTCACTTCACACTTCGCTTCACTCTACACATCACACTTCAAACTTCGCTTCACTTCACACTTTGCTTCACTTCACACTTTTCACTTCACTTCACACTTCACACTTCGCTTCACTTCACACTTCACTTCACACTTTGCTTCATTTCACACTTCACAATTTGCTTCACTTCACTCTTCACTTCACTTCACACTTAACTCCACACTTTTCACTTCACTTCACACTTCACACTTCACTTCACTTCACTTCATTTCACTTTTCACTTTTCACACTTCACTTTTCACTTTCCACTTTTACCTTACACTTTACACTTCACTTTACACTTTACACACTTCACACTTCGCCTCACTTCACACTTCACTTCACTTCACACTTCGCTTCACTTCACACTACACACTTTGCTTCACTTCACACTTTACACACTTATCACTTTTCACTTCACACTTCGCTTCACATTTCACACTTCACACTTCATTTCAAACTTCACACTTCATCTCACACTTCACACTTCAAACTTTACTTCACTCTTCACACTTCACTTCACACTTCACACTACATTTTTCACTTCACACTTCACACTTCAATTCACTTTACACTTCACGCTTCACGTTTCACTTATCACTTCACACTTCACACTTCGCTTCAAACTTATCTTCACAGTTCGCTTCACACTTCGCTTCACTTCACAATTCACACTTCACACTTCACACTTTACTTCACACTTCGCTTCACTTAACCTTTCACACTTCACGCTTCACTTATCACTTCACACTTCACACTTCGCTTCAAACTTCACTTCACAGTTCGCTTCAAATTTCACTTCACAGTTCCCTTCACACTTCGTTTCACTTCACAATTCACACTTCACACTTCACTTCACACTTTTCACTTCACTTCACTTTTCACTTCACTTCATTTCACACTTCACACTCCACACTTCACTTCAAACTTCACTTCACAGTTCGCTTCACACTTCGCTTCACTTCACAATTCACACTTCACACTCCACTTCACACTTCACTTCACTTCTCACTTCACACTTTTCACTTCACTTCACTTTTCACTTCACTTCACACTTCACACTTCACACTTCAATTCAAACTTCACTTCACAGTTTGCTTCACACTTCGCTTCACTTCACTTCACACTTCACACTTTTCACTCCACTTTACACTTCACACTTCACACTTCAATTTCCACTTTCCACTTTTCACTTCACACTTCACACTTCAATTCACACTTCACACTCCACTTTTCACTTCTCACTTTTCACTCTTCACCTCACACTTCACTTCACACTTCACACTTTTCACTTCACACTTCACTTCACACTTTTCACTTCACTTCACTTTTCACTTCACTTCACACTTTGTTTCACTTCACAATTCACACTTCGCTTCACACTTCACTTCACTTTACAATTCACACTTCACACTTCACTTCAATCCACACTTCACTTCACTTCACACTGCACACACTTCACACTTCACTTCACACTTCATAATCCACTTCACACTTCACTTTTCACTTCACACTTCACTTCACACTTCACTTTCCTCTTTACACTTCACACTTCACACTTCACTTCACACTTCACTTCTCACTTTTACCTTTCCCCTTCACACTTCACACTTCACACCAAACTTCACTTCACACTTCAAACTTCACACTTCACTTCACGCTTCGCTTCACTTCACACTTCACTTCACTTTTCACTTCACACTTCACACTTCACTTTCCTCTTAACACTTCACACTTTACACTTCACTTCACACTTCAATTTTCACTTTTAACTTTTCACTTCACACTTCACACTTCACTTATAACTTCACTTCACACTTCACACTTCACTTCATGCTTCACTTCACTCCACACTTCACGCTTCACACTTCACACTTCATATCCCACTTCACATTTCACACTTCACACTTCATATCCCACTTCACATTTAACACTTCACACTTCACACTTCGCTTCACTTCACACTTCACACTTCACGCTTCACTTATCACCTCACACTTCACACTTCGCTTCAAACTTCACTTCACAGTTCGCTTCACACTTCGCTTCACTTCACAATTCACACTTCACACTTCACTTCAAACTTCACTTCACAGTTCACTTCACACTTCGCTCCACTTCAAAGTTCGCTTCACACTTCGCTTTACTTCACAATTCACACTTCACACTTCACTTCACACTTTTCACTTCACTTCACTTTTCACTTCACTTCACACTTCACACTTCACTTCAAACTTCACTTCACAGTTCTCTTCACACTTTGCTTTACTTCACTTCACACTTCACACTTTTCACTCCACTTCACACTTCACTTCACACTTCGCTTTTCACTTCATTTTTCACTTCACACTTCACTTCACAATTCACACTTCACACTTCACTTCACACTTTTCACTTCACTTCACTTTTCACTTCACACTTCACTTCACACTTCGCTTTTCACTTCATTTTTCACTTCACACTTCACTTCACTTCACAATTCACACTTCACACTTCACTTCACGCTTTGCTTCACTTCACACTTCACTTCACTTTTCACTTCACACTTCACTTCACACTTCACACTCCACTTTCCTCTTAACACTTCACACTTTACACTTCACTTCACACTTCAATTTTCACTTTTAACTTTTCACTTCACACTTCACACTTTACTTCAAACTTCACTTCACACTTCACACTTCACTTCATGCTTCGCTTCACTTCACACTTCACGCTTCACACTTCACACTTCATCTCCCACTTCACACTTCACACTTCACACTCTACTTCACACTTCGCTTCACTTCACACTTCACACTTCACGCTTCACTTATCACTTCACACTTCACACTTCGCTTCAAACTTCACTTCACAGTTCGCTTCACACTTCGCTTCACTTCACAATTCACACTTCACACTTCACTTCAAACTTCACTTCACAGTTCACTTCACACTTCGCTTCACTTCAAAGTTCGCTTCACACTTCGCTTCACTTCACAATTCACACTTCACACTTCACTTCACACTTCACTTCACAATTTTCACTCCACTTCACTTTTCACTTCACTTCACACTTCACACTTCACTTCAAACTTCACTTCACAGTTCTCTTCACACTTTGCTTTACTTCACTTCACACTTCAAACTTTTCACTCCACTTCGCACTTCACTTCACACTTCGCTTTTCACTTCATTTTTCACTTCACACTTCACTTCACAATTCACACTTCACACTTCACTTCACACTTTTCACTTCACTTCACTTTTCACTTCACTTCACTTTTCACTTCACACTTCGCTTTTCACTTCATTTTTCACTTCACACTTCACTTCACTTCACAATTCACACTTCACACTTCACTTCACACTTTCCACTTCACTTCACTTTTCACTTCACTTCACACTTCGCTTCATTCACAATTCACACTTTGCTTCACACTTCGCTACACTTCACAATTCACACTTCACACTTCACTTCACTTCACACTTCACACACTTCACACTTCAGTTCACACTACATACTCCATTTCACACTTCACTTTTCACTTCACACTTCACTTCACATTTCACCCCACTATTCACACTTCGCTTCACACTTCACTTTTCACTTCATACTACACTTTACACTTCACACACTTCACTTCACACTTCACACTTCACACTTCACTTTCCTCTTTACACTTCACACTTCACACTTCACTTCACTTTTCACTTTTACCTTTCCCCTTCACTTCACACTACACACTTCACTTTCCTCTTTTCACTTCACACTTTACACTTCACACTTCGCTTCACTTCACACTTCGCTTCACTTCACACTTTACACACTTCACACTTCGCTTCACTTCACACTTTTAACTTTTCAATTTTCACTTTTCACTTATCACTTTTCACTTCAAACTTCGCTTCACTTCATACTCCACACTTCACACTTCGCTTCACTTCACACTTCATATTTCACACTTCGCTTCACCTCACACTCCACACTTCACACTTAACACTTTGCTTCACTTCACACTTCACACTTTACTTCACTTCACACTTCACACTTTTCACTTATCTTCACTTCACACTTCTCACTTCGCTTCACTTTACACTTCACCTCACGCTTCACACTTCACTTTTCACTTTACACACTTCACACTTCACTTCACAATTCACTTTTCAATTTTCACTTTACACTTTACACACTTCACACTTCACTTTTCACTTTTCACTTTTCACTTTTCATTTTGCTTCACTTCATACTCCGCTCTTCACACTTCGCTTCACTTCACACTTCACACTTTGCTCCACTTCACACTCCACACTTCACACTTCACACTTTGCTTCACTTCACACTTCACACTTTGCTTCACACTTCACACTTTTCACTTTGCTTCACACTTCACACTTTGCTTCACACTTCACTTCACTTCACACTTCGCTTCACTTCATAATTCACTTCACACTTTGCTTCACTTCACACTTCACTTCACTTCACTTCACACTTCACTTCACTCTTTGCTTCACTTCACACTTAACTTCACACTTTTCACTTCACATCACACTTCACACTTCACTTCACTTCACTTTACACTTCACTTTTCACTTTTCACACTTCACTTTTCCCACTTTACTTCACTCTTCACACTTCATTTCACACTTCACACTTTACTTTTCACTTCACACTTCACACTTCATTTCACACTTCGCTTCACTTCACACTTCGCTTCACTTCACACTTCACACTTCACGCTTCAATTTTCACTCCACATTTCACACTTCACACTTCACACTTCGCTTCAAACTTCACTTCACAGTTCGCTTCACACTTCGCTTCACTTCACAATTCACATTCACACTTCAGTTCACACTTCGCTTCACTTCACAATTCATATTCACACTTCACTTCACACTTCACTTCACACTTCACTTCACACTTTTCACTTCACTACACTTTTCACTTAACTTCATTTCACACTTCACACTTCACTTCAAACTTCACTTCACAGTTTGCTTCACAGTTTGCTTCACTTCACAATTCACACTTCACACTTCACTTCACACTTCACTTCACTTCTCACTTCACACATCACACTTCAAACTTCGCTTCACTTCACACTTAAAACTTTGCTTCACTTCACAGTTCATACTTCACTTCACACTTCACACTACACTTCACACTTCGCTTCACTTCACACTTCACACTTCACACTTCACTTCACACTTGACTTTTCACTTCACTATTCATACTTCACTTCACACTTCACTTTTCACGTCGAACTTCACTTCAATTTTCACTTCACACTTCACTTCACACTTCACAAACTTCAATTACCACTTCACACTTCAATTTCCTCTTTATACTTCACACTTCACACTTCACTTCACACTTCACTTTTCACTTTTAACTTCACACTTCACTTCACACTTCACACTTCACACTTCACTTCACAATTCACACTTCACACTTCACTTTTCACTTCACACTTCACTTCACACTTTGCTTCACTTCACACTTCATGCTTCACTTCACACTTCACACTTCACTTTTCACTTCACACTTCACTTCACACTTCGCTTCACTTCACACTTCACACTTCACTTTTCACTTCACAATTAACACTTCGCACTTCACTTCACACTTCACTTCACTTCACTTCACTTTTCACTTCACTTCACTTCACACTTCACTTCACATTTCACTTTTCATTTTTCACTCCACACTTCACTTCACACTTTGCTTCACTTCACACTTCACACTTCATGCTTCACTTCACACTTCACACTTCACTTTTCACTTCACACTTCACTTCACACTTCGCTTCACTTCACACTTCACACTTTATGCTTCACTTTTCACTTCACAATTCACACTTCGCACTTCACTTCACACTTCACTTTACACTTCACTTCACTTCACTTTTCACTTAACTTCACTTCACACTTCACTTCACATTTCACTTTTCATTTTTCACTTCACACTTCACTTCACACTTCACCTCACTTCACATTCCACACATCACACTTCACTTCAAACTTCACACTTCACACTTCGCTTCACATCACACTTCACTTCCCACTTTTCCCTTTTCACTTCGCTTCACACTTCGCTTCACACTTCAGTTCACTTCACATTTCACACTTCACACCTCACACTTCACTTCAAACTTCACACTTCATCTCATACTTCACACTTCACTCTTTACTTCACTCTTCACACTTCACTTCACACTTCACACTTCACTTTTCACTTCACACTTCGCTTCACTTCACACTTCACGCTTCACTTTTCACTTCACATTTCACACTTCACACTTCACTTCAAACTTCACTTCACTTCTCACTTTACACTTCACACTTCACACTTCGCTTCACTTCACACTTCAAACTTTGCTTCACTTCACAGTTCATACTTCACTTCACACTTCACTGCACACTTGACTTTTCACTTCACATTTCACTTCACACTTCACTTTTCACTACACACTTCACTTTTCACTTCACACTTCACTTCACTTTTCACTTCACACTTCACTTCACACTTCACAAACTTCAATTCACACTTCACACTTCACTTTCCTCTTTACACTTCACACTTCACTTCACACTTCACTTTTCACTTTTAACTTCACACTTCACAATTCACTTCAAACTTCACTTCACACTTCACACTTCACTTCACGCTTCACACTTCACACTTCATCTCACACTCCACACTTAACACTTCACTTCACACTTCACACTTCACTTCACACTTCGCACTTCACACTTCACTTCACTTCACACTTCACACTTCATGCTTCACTTTTCACTTCACACTTCACACTTCACACTTTGCTTCAAACTTCACTTCACTGTTCGCTTCAAACTTCGCTTCACTTCACAATTCACACTTCGCACTTCACTTCACACTTCACTTCACTTCACTTTACACTTCACTTCACTTCACACTTCACTTCACATGTCACTTTTCATTTTTCACTTCACACTTCACTTCACACTTAACCTCGCTTCACATTTCACACTTCACACTTCACTTCAAACTTCACACTTCACACTTCACACTTCACTTCACACTTTGCTTCACTTCACACTTCACACTTCGAACTTCACTTCACACTTCACACTTCACACTTCGCTTCACATCACACTTCACTTCTCACTTTTCACTTTTCACTTCGCTTCACACTTCGCTTCACATTTCACACTTCACACTTCATTTCTAACTTCTTACTTCATCTCACACTTCACACTTCAAACTTTACTTCACTCTTCACACTTCACTTCACACTTCACACTTCACTTTTCACTTCACACTTCACACTTCAATTCACTTCACACTTCATGCTTCACTTTTCCCTTCACATTTCACACTTCACACTTCGCTTCAAACTTCACTTCACAGTCCGCTTCACACTTAGCTTCACTTCACAATTCACACTTCACACTTTTCCCTTTTCACTTTTCACTTCACACTTCACACTTCGCTTCACTTCACACTTCGCTTCAACCCACACTTCACACTTCACACTTCGCTTCACTTCACACTTTGCTTCACTTCACACTTCACATTTCACACTTTTCACTTCACTTCACACTTCACACTTTGATTCACTTCACACTTCACACTTCGCTTCACACTTCACACTTTCCTTCACTTCCCACTTCACTTCACACTTCACACTTCGCTTCACTTCACACTTCGCTTCTCTTCACACTTCACTTTTCACTTTTCACTTCACACTTCACTTCACTTCACTTCACTTTTCACTTCACACTTCACACTTTGCTTCACTTCACACTTCGCTTCACTTCACACTTCACACTTCACTTCACACTTTGCTTCACTTCACACTTCGCTTCATTTCACACTTCACACTTCACACTTCACACTTCACACTTGACTACACACTTTTCACTTCACTTCACACTTCACACTTCACCTCACTTCACACTTCACACTTTACTTCACCTCACACTTCACATTTTCACTTTTCACTTTTCACTTTACACACTTCACACTTCGCTTCACACTTCGCTTAACTTCACACTTCGCTTCACACTTCAAACCTCACACTTTTCACTTCACACTTCACACTTCAAACTTTGCTTCACACTTTTCACTTCACACTTAACACTTCACATCACACTTCACACTTCACTTCACACTTCACACATTTCACTTCACTTCAAACTTCACACTTTTCACTTCACACTTCCCTTCACTTCACACTTCACTTCACACTTCACACTTTTCACTTCACTTCACACTTCACACTTCACACTTTTCACTTCACTTCACACTTCACACTTCACACTTTTCACTTCACACTTCACACTTCACTTTTCACTTTTTCACTTCGCTTCACACTTCACTCCACACTTCGCTTCACATCACACTTCACTTTTCACTTTTCACTTCACACCTCAGTTCACTTCACACTTTACACTTCACATTTTTCACTTTTCACTTCACACTTCGCTTCACTCCACACATCACACTTCAAACTTCGCTTCACTTCACACTTTGCTTCACTCCACACTTTTCACTTCACTTCACACTTCACACTTCGCTTCACTTCACACTTCACTTCACACTTTGCTTCATTTCACACTTCACAATTTGCTTCACTTCACTCTTCACTTCACTTCACACTTAACTCCACACTTTTCACTTCACTTCACACTTCACACTTCACTTCACTTCACTTCATTTCACTTTTCACTTTTCACACTTCACTTTTCACTTTCCACTTTTACCTTACACTTTACACTTCACTTTACACTTTACACACTTCACACTTCGCTTCACTTCACACTTCACTTCACTTCACACTTCGCTTCACTTCACACTACACACTTTGCTTCACTTCACACTTTACACACTTATCACTTTTCACTTCACACTTCATTTCAAACTTCACACTTCATCTCACACTTCACACTTCAAACTTTACTTCACTCTTCACACTTCACTTCACACTTCACACTACATTTTTCACTTCACACTTCAATTCACTTCACACTTCACGCTTCACTTTTCACTTCACATTTCACACTTCACACTTCGCTTCAAACTTCACTTCACAGTCCACTTCACACTTCGCTTCACTTCACAATTCACACTTCACACTTTTCCCTTTTCACTTTTCACTTCACACTTCACACTTCGCTTCACTTCACACTTCGCTTCAACCCACACTTCACACTTCACACTTTGCTTCACTTCACACTTTGCTTCACTTCACACTTCACATTTCACACTTTTCACTTCACTTCACACTTCACACTTTGATTCACTTCACACTTCACACTTCGCTTCACACTTCACACTTTCCTTCACTTCCCACTTCACTTCACACTTCACACTTCGCTTCACTTCACACTTCGCTTCTCTTCACACTTCACTTTTCACTTTTCACTTCACACTTCACTTCACTTCACTTCACTTTTCACTTCACACTTCACACTTCGCTTCACTTCACACTACACACTTTGCTTCACTTCACACTTTACACACTTATCACTTTTCACTTCACACTTTGCTTCACATTTCACACTTCACACTTCATTTCAAACTTCACACTTCATCTCACACTTCACACTTCAAACTTTACTTCACTCTTCACACTTCACTTCACACTTCACACTACATTTTTCACTTCACACTTCACACTTCAATTCACTTCACACTTCACGCTTCACTTTTCACTTCACATTTCACACTTCACACTTCGCTTCAAACTTCACTTCACAGTCCACTTCACACTTCGCTTCACTTCACAATTCACACTTCACACTTTTCCCTTTTCACTTTTCACTTCACACTTCACACTTCGCTTCACTTCACACTTCGCTTCAACCCACACTTCACACTTCACACTTTGCTTCACTTCACACTTCACATTTCACACTTTTCACTTCACTTCACACTTCACACTTTGATTCACTTCACACTTCACACTTCGCTTCACACTTCGCTTCACACTTCACACTTTGCTTCACTTCCCACTTCACTTCACACTTCACACTTCGCTTCACTTCACACTTCACTTCACACTTCGCTTCTCTTCACACTTAACTTTTCACTTTTCACTTCACACTTCACTTCACTTCACTTCACTTTTCACTTCACACTTCACACTTTGCTTCACTTCACACTTCGCTTCACACTTCGCTTCACTTTACAATTCACACTTCACACTTCACTTCACTCCACACTTCACTTCACTTCACACTGCACACACTCCACACTTCACTTCACACTTCATAATCCACTTCACATTTCACTTTTCACTTCACACTTCACTTCACATTTCACTTTTCACTTCACACTTCACTTCACACTTCACTTTCCTCTTTACACTTCACACTTCACACTTCACTTCACACTTCACTTCTCACTTTTACCTTTCCCCTTCACACTTCACACTTCACACCAAACTTCACTTCACACTTCAAACTTCACACTTCACTTCACGCTTTGCTTCACTTCACACTTCACTTCACTTTTCACTTCACACTTCACTTCACAGTTCACTTCACACTTCACACTTCACTTTCCTCTTAACACTTCACACTTTACACTTCACTTCACACTTCAATTTTCACTTTTAACTTTTCACTTCACACTTCACACTTCACTTCAAACTTCACTTCACACTTCACACTTCACTTCATGCTTCGCTTCACTTCACACTTCACGCTTCACACTTCACACTTCATATCCCACTTCACACTTCACACTTCACACTCTACTTCACACTTCGCTTCACTTCACACTTCATGCTTCACTTATCACTTCACACTTCACACTTCGCTTCAAACTTCACTTCACAGTTCGCTTCACACTTCACTTCACTTCACAATTCACACTTCACACTTCACTTCACACTTTTCACTTCACTTCACTTTTCACTTCACTTCACACTTCACACTTCACTTCAAACTTCACTTCACAGTTGTCTTCACACTTTGCTTTACTTCACTTCACACTTCACACTTTTCACTCCACTTCACACTTCACTTCAAACTTCGCTTTTCACTTCATTTTTCACTTCACACTTCACTTCACAATTCACACTTCACACTTCACTTCACACTTTTCACTTCACTTCACTTTTCACTTCACACTTCACTTCACACTTCGCTTTTCACTTCATTTTTCACTTCACACTTCACTTCACTTCACAATTCACACTTCACACTTCACTTCACGCTTCGCTTCACTTCACACTTCACTTCACTTCTCACTTCACACTTCACTTCACACTTCACACACCACTTTCCTCTTAACACTTCACACTTTACACTTCACTTCACACTTCAATTTTCACTTTTAACTTTTCACTTCACCCTTCACACTTCACTTCAAACTTCACTTCACACTTCACACTTCACTTCATGCTTCGCTTCACTTCACACTTCACGCTTCACACTTCACACTTCATCTCCCACTTCACACTTCACACTTCATCTCCAACTTCACACTTCACACTTCACACTCTACTTCACACTTCGCTTCACTTCACACTTCACACTTCACGCTTCACTTATCACTTCACACTTCACACTTCGCTTCACTTCACAATTCACACTTCACACTTCACTTCAAACTTCACTTCACAGTTCACTTCACACTTCGCTTCACTTCAAAGTTTGCTTCACACTTCGCTTCACTTCACAATTCACACTTCACACTTCACTTCACACTTTTCACTTCACTTCACTTTTCACTTCACTTCACACTTCACACTTCACTCCAAACTTCACTTCACAGTTCTCTTCACACTTTGCTTTACTTCACTTCACACTTCACACTTTTCACTCCACTTCACACTTCACTTCACACTTCGCTTTTCACTTCATTTTTCACTTCACACTTCACTTCACAATTCACACTTCACACTTCACTTCACACTTTTCACTTCACTTCACTTTTCACTTCACACTTCACTTCACACTTCGCTTTTCACTTCATTTTTCACTTCACACTTCACTTCACTTCACAATTCACACTTCACACTTCACTTCACACTTTCCACTTCACTTCACTTTTCACTTCACTTCACACTTCGCTTCATTCACAATTCACACTTTGCTTCACACTTCGCTACACTTCACAATTCACACTTCACACTTCACTTCACTTCACACTTCACACACTTCACACTTCAGTTCACACTACATACTCCATTTCACACTTCACTTTTCACTTCACACTTCACTTCACATTTCACCCCACTATTCACACTTCGCTTCACACTTCACTTTTCACTTCATACTACACTTTACACTTCACACACTTCACTTCACACTTCACACTTCACTTTCCTCTTTACACTTTACACTTCACACTTCACACTTCACTTCACTTTTCACTTTTACCTTTCCCCTTCACTTCACACTACACACTTCACTTCACACTTTGCTTCATTTCACACTTCACAATTTGCTTCACTTCACTCTTCACTTCACTTCACACTTAACTCCACACTTTTCACTTCACTTCACACTTCACACTTCACTTCACTTCACTTCATTTCACTTTTCACTTTTCACACTTCACTTTTCACTTTCCACTTTTACCTTACACTTTACACTTCACTTTACACTTTACACACTTCACACTTCGCTTCACTTCACACTTCACTTCACTTCACACTTCGCTTCACTTCACACTACACACTTTGCTTCACTTCACACTTTACACACTTATCACTTTTCACTTCACACTTCGCTTCACATTTCACACTTCACACTTCATTTCAAACTTCACACTTCATCTCACACTTCACACTTCAAACTTTACTTCACTCTTCACACTTCACTTCACACTTCACACTACATTTTTCACTTCACACTTCACACTTCAATTCACTTCACACTTCACGCTTCACTTTTCACTTCACATTTCACACTTCACACTTCGCTTCAAACTCCACTTCACAGTCCACTTCACACTTCGCTTCACTTCACAATTCACACTTCACACTTTTCCCTTTTCACTTTTCACTTCACACTTCACACTTCGCTTCACTTCACACTTCGCTTCAACCCACACTTCACACTTCACACTTTGCTTCACTTCACACTTTGCTTCACTTCACACTTCACATTTCACACTTTTCACTTCACTTCACACTTCACACTTTGATTCACTTCACACTTCACACTTCGCTTCACACTTCACACTTTCCTTCACTTCCCACTTCACTTCACACTTCACACTTCGCTTCACTTCACACTTCGCTTCTCTTCACACTTCACTTTTCACTTTTCACTTCACACTTCACTTCACTTCACTTCACTTTTCACTTCACACTTCACACTTCGCTTCACTTCACACTACACACTTTGCTTCACTTCACACTTTACACACTTATCACTTTTCACTTCACACTTCGCTTCACATTTCACACTTCACACTTCATTTCAAACTTCACACTTCATCTCACACTTCACACTTCAAACTTTACTTCACTCTTCACACTTCACTTCACACTTCACACTACATTTTTCACTTCACACTTCACACTTCAATTCACTTCACACTTCACGCTTCACTTTTCACTTCACATTTCACACTTCACACTTCGCTTCAAACTTCACTTCACAGTCCACTTCACACTTCGCTTCACTTCACAATTCACACTTCACACTTTTCCCTTTTCACTTTTCACTTCACACTTCACACTTCGCTTCACTTCACACTTCGCTTCAACCCACACTTCACACTTCACACTTTGCTTCACTTCACACTTCACATTTCACACTTTTCACTTCACTTCACACTTCACACTTTGATTCACTTCACACTTCACACTTCGCTTCACACTTCGCTTCACACTTCACACTTTGCTTCACTTCCCACTTCACTTCACACTTCACACTTCGCTTCACTTCACACTTCACTTCACACTTCGCTTCTCTTCACACTTAACTTTTCACTTTTCACTTCACACTTCACTTCACTTCACTTCACTTTTCACTTCACACTTCACACTTTGCTTCACTTAACACTTCGCTTCACACTTCGCTTCACTTTACAATTCACACTTCACACTTCACTTCACTCCACACTTCACTTCACTTCACACTGCACACACTCCACACTTCACTTCACACTTCATAATCCACTTCACATTTCACTTTTCACTTCACACTTCACTTCACATTTCACTTTTCACTTCACACTTCACTTCACACTTCACTTTCCTCTTTACACTTCACACTTCACACTTCACTTCACACTTCACTTCTCACTTTTACCTTTCCCCTTCACACTTCACACCAAACTTCACTTCACACTTCAAACTTCACACTTCACTTCACGCTTCGCTTCACTTCACACTTCACTTCACTTTTCACTTCACACTTCACTTCACAGTTCACTTCACACTTCACACTTCACTTTCCTCTTAACACTTCACACTTTACACTTCACTTCACACTTCAATTTTCACTTTTAACTTTTCACTTCACACTTCACACTTCACTTCAAACTTCACTTCACACTTCACACTTCACTTCATGCTTCGCTTCACTTCACACTTCATGCTTCACACTTCACACTTCATATCCCACTTCACACTTCACACTTCACACTTCACACTCTACTTCACACTTCGCTTCACTTCACACTTCATGCTTCACTTATCACTTCACACTTCACACTTCGCTTCAAACTTCACTTCACAGTTCGCTTCACACTTCGCTTCACTTCACAATTCACACTTCACACTTCACTTCACACTTTTCACTTCACTTCACTTTTCACTTCACTTCACACTTCACACTTCACTTCAAACTTCACTTCACAGTTCTCTTCACACTTTGCTTTACTTCACTTCACACTTCACACTTTTCACTCCACTTCACACTTCACTTCACACTTCGCTTTTCACTTCATTTTTCACTTCACACTTCACTTCACAATTCACACTTCACACTTCATCTCCCACTTCACACTTCACACTTCACACTCTACTTCACACTTCGCTTCACTTCACACTTCACACTTCACGCTTCACTTATCACTTTTCACTTCACACTTCACTTCACACTTCGCTTTTCACTTCATTTTTCACTTCACACTTCACTTCACTTCACAATTCACACTTCACACTTCACTTCACGCTTCGCTTCACACTTCACACTTCACTTCAAACTTCACTTCACAGTTCTCTTCACACTTTGCTTTACTTCACTTCACACTTCACACTTTTCACTCCACTTCGCACTTCACTTCACACTTCGCTTTTCACTTCATTTTTCACTTCACACTTCACTTCACAATTCACACTTCACACTTCACTTCACACTTTTCACTTCACTTCACTTTTCACTTCACACTTCACTTCACACTTCGCTTTTCACTTCATTTTTCACTTCACACTTCACTTCACTTCACAATTCACACTTCACACTTCACTTCACACTTTCCACTTCACTTCACTTTTCACTTCACTTCACACTTCGCTTCATTCACAATTCACACTTTGCTTCACACTTCGCTACACTTCACAATTCACACTTCACACTTCACTTCACTTCACACTTCACACACTTCACACTTCAGTTCACACTACATACTCCATTTCACACTTCACTTTTCACTTCACACTTCACTTCACATTTCACCCCACTATTCACACTTCGCTTCACACTTCACTTTTCACTTCATACTACACTTTACACTTCACACACTTCACTTCACACTTCACACTTCACACTTCACTTTCCTTTTTACACTTCACACTTCACACTTCACTTCACTTTTCACTTTTACCTTTCCCCTTCACTTCACACTACACACTTCACTTTCCTCTTTTCACTTCACACTTTACACTTCACACTTCGCTTCACTTCACACTTCGCTTCACTTCACACTTTACACACTTCACACTTCGCTTCACTTCACACTTTTAACTTTTCAATTTTCACTTTTCACTTATCACTTTTCACTTCAAACTTCGCTTCACTTCATACTCCACACTTCACACTTCGCTTCACTTCACACTTCACATTTCACACTTCGCTTCACCTCACACTCCACACTTCACACTTAACACTTTGCTTCACTTCACACTTCACACTTTACTTCACTTCACACTTCACACTTTTCACTTATCTTCACTTCACACTTCTCACTTTGCTTCACTTTACACTTCACTTCACGCTTCACACTTCACTTTTCATTTTACACACTTCACACTTCACTTCACAATTCACTTTTCAATTTTCACTTTACACTTTACACACTTCACACTTCACTTTTCACTTTTCACTTTTCACTTTTCATTTTGCTTCACTTCATACTCCGCTCTTCACACTTCGCTTCACTTCACACTTCACACTTCGCTCCACTTCACACTCCACACTTCACACTTCACACTTTGCTTCACTTCACACTTCGGACTTTGCTTCACACTTCACACTTTTCACTTTGCTTCACACTTCACACTTTGCTTCACACTTCACTTCACTTCACACTTCGCTTCACTTCATACTTCACTTCACACTTTGCTTCACTTCACTCTTCACTTCACTTCACTTCACACTTCACTTCACTCTTCGCTTCACTTCACACTTAACTTCACACTTTTCACTTCACATCACACTTCACACTTCACTTCACTTCACACTTCACTTCACTTCACTTTACACTTCACTTTTCACTTTTCACACTTCACTTTTCCCACTTTACTTCACTCTTCACACTTCACTTCACACTTCACACTTTACTTTTCACTTCACACTTCACACTTCATTTCACACTTCGCTTCACTTCACACTTCGCTTCACTTCACACTTCACACTTCACGCTTCAATTTTCACTCCACATTTCACACTTCACACTTCACACTTCGCTTCAAACTTCACTTCACAGTTCGCTTCACACTTCGCTTCACTTCACAATTCACATTCACACTTCAGTTCACACTTCGCTTCACTTCACAATTCATATTCACACTTCACTTCACACTTCACTTCACACTTTTCACTTCACTACACTTTTCACTTAACTTCATTTCAAACTTCACACTTCACTTCAAACTTCACTTCACAGTTTGCTTCACAGTTTGCTTCACTTCACAATTCACACTTCACACTTCACTTTACACTTCACTTCACTTCTCACTTCACACTTCACACTTCAAACTTCGCTTCACTTCACACTTAAAACTTTGCTTCACTTCACAGTTCATACTTCACTTCACACTTCACACTACACTACACACTTCGCTTCACTTCACACTTAACACTTCACACTTCACTTCACACTTGACTTTTCACTTCACTATTCACACTTCACTTCACACTTCACTTTTCACGTCGAACTTCACTTCAATTTTCACTTCACACTTCACTTCACACTTCACAAACTTCAATTACCACTTCAAACTTCACTTTCCTCTTTACACTTCACACTTCACACTTCACTTCACACTTCACTTTTCACTTTTAACTTCACACTTCACTTCACACTTCACACTTCACTTCACAATTCACACTTCACACTTCACTTTTCACTTCACACTTCACTTCACACTTTGCTTCACTTCACACTTCAAAATTCATGCTTCACTTCACACTTCACACTTCACTTTTCACTTCACACTTCACTTCACACTTCGCTTCACTTCACACTTCACACTTCACTTTTCACTTCACAATTCACACTTTGCACTTCACTTCACACTTCACTTCACACTTCACTTTACACTTCACTTCACTTCACTTTTCACTTCACTTCACACTTCACTTCACATTTCACTTTTCATTTTTCACTTCACACTTCACTTCACACTTTGCTTCACTTCACACTTCACACTTCATGCTTCACTTCACACTTCACACTTCACTTTTCACTTCACACTTCACTTCACACTTCGCTTCACTTCACACTTCATGCTTCACTTTTCACTTCACAATTCACACTTCGCACTTCACTTCACACTTCACTTTACACTTCACTTCACTTCTCACTTAACTTCACTTCACACTTCACTTCACATTTCACTTTTCATTTTTCACTTCACACTTCACTTCACACTTCACCTCACTTCACACTTCACTTCATGCTTCACTTCACTTCACACTTCACGCTTCACACTTCACACTTCACACTTCACTTCACAATTCACACTTCACACTTTTCACTTCACTTCACTTTTCACTTCACACTTCACTTCACACTTCACTTTTCACTTCATTTTTCACTTCACACTTCACTTCACTTCTTAATTCACACTTCACACTTCACTTCACGCTTCGCTTCACTTCACACTTCACTTCACACTTCACTTCACACTTCACACACCACTTTCCTCTTAACACTTCACACTTTACACTTCACTTCACACTTCAATTTTCACTTTTAACTTTTCACTTCACCCTTCACACTTCACTTCAAACTTCACTTCACACTTCACACTTCACTTCATGCTTCGCTTCACTTCACACTTCACGCTTCACACTTCACACTTCATCTCCCACTTCACACTTCACACTTCATCTCCAACTTCACACTTCACACTTCACACTCTACTTCACACTTCGCTTCACTTCACACTTCACACTTCACGCTTCACTTATCACTTCACACTTCACACTTCGCTTCACTTCACAATTCACACTTCACACTTCACTTCAAACTTCACTTCACAGTTCACTTCACACTTCGCTTCACTTCAAAGTTTGCTTCACACTTCGCTTCACTTCACAATTCACACTTCACACTTCACTTCACACTTTTCACTTCACTTCACTTTTCACTTCACTTCACACTTCACACTTCACTCCAAACTTCACTTCACAGTTCTCTTCACACTTTGCTTTACTTCACTTCACACTTCACACTTTTCATTCCACTTCACACTTCACTTCACACTTCGCTTTTCATTTCATTTTTCACTTCACACTTCACTTCACAATTCACACTTCACACTTCACTTCACACTTTTCACTTCACTTCACTTTTCACTTCACACTTCACTTCACACTTCGCTTTTCACTTCATTTTTCACTTCACACTTCACTTCACTTCACAATTCACACTTCACACTTCACTTCACACTTTCCACTTCACTTCACTTTTCACTTCACTTCACACTTTGCTTCATTCACAATTCACACTTTGCTTCACACTTCGCTACACTTCACAATTCACACTTCACACTTCACTTCACTTCACACTTCACACACTTCACACTTCAGTTCACACTACATACTCCATTTCACACTTCACTTTTCACTTCACACTTCACTTCACATTTCACCCCACTATTCACACTTCGCTTCACACTTCACTTTTCACTTCATACTACACTTTACACTTCACACACTTCACTTCACACTTCACACTTCACTTTCCTCTTTACACTTTACACTTCACACTTCACACTTCACTTCACTTTTCACTTTTACCTTTCCCCTTCACTTCACACTACACACTTCACTTTCCTCTTTTCACTTCACACTTTACACTTCACACTTCGCTTCACTTCACACTTCGCTTCACTTCACACTTCGCTTCACTTCACACTTCACACTTCACGCTTCAATTTTCACTCCACATTTCACACTTCACACTTCACACTTCGCTTCAAACTTCACTTCACAGTTCGCTTCACACTTCGCTTCACTTCACAATTCACATTCACACTTCAGTTCACACTTCGCTTCACTTCACAATTCATATTCACACTTCACTTCACACTTCACTTCACACTTTTCACTTCACTACACTTTTCACTTAACTTCATTTCAAACTTCACACTTCACTTCAAACTTCACTTCACAGTTTGCTTCACAGTTTGCTTCACTTCACAATTCACACTTCACACTTCACTTTACACTTCACTTCACTTCTCACTTCACACTTCACACTTCAAACTTCGCTTCACTTCACACTTAAAACTTTGCTTCACTTCACAGTTCATACTTCACTTCACACTTCACACTACACTACACACTTCGCTTCACTTCACACTTAACACTTCACACTTCACTTCACACTTGACTTTTCACTTCACTATTCACACTTCACTTCACACTTCACTTTTCACGTCGAACTTCACTTCAATTTTCACTTCACACTTCACTTCACACTTCACAAACTTCAATTACCACTTCAAACTTCACTTTCCTCTTTACACTTCACACTTCACACTTCACTTCACACTTCACTTTTCACTTTTAACTTCACACTTCACTTCACACTTCACACTTCACTTCACAATTCACACTTCACACTTCACTTTTCACTTCACACTTCACTTCACACTTTGCTTCACTTCACACTTCAAAATTCATGCTTCACTTCACACTTCACACTTCACTTTTCACTTCACACTTCACTTCACACTTCGCTTCACTTCACACTTCACACTTCACTTTTCACTTCACAATTCACACTTTGCACTTCACTTCACACTTCACTTCACACTTCACTTTACACTTCACTTCACTTCACTTTTCACTTCACTTCACACTTCACTTCACATTTCACTTTTCATTTTTCACTTCACACTTCACTTCACACTTTGCTTCACTTCACACTTCACACTTCATGCTTCACTTCACACTTCACACTTCACTTTTCACTTCACACTTCACTTCACACTTCGCTTCACTTCACACTTCATGCTTCACTTTTCACTTCACAATTCACACTTCGCACTTCACTTCACACTTCACTTTACACTTCACTTCACTTCTCACTTAACTTCACTTCACACTTCACTTCACATTTCACTTTTCATTTTTCACTTCACACTTCACTTCACACTTCACCTCACTTCACACTTCACTTCATGCTTCACTTCACTTCACACTTCACGCTTCACACTTCACACTTCACACTTCACTTCACAATTCACACTTCACACTTTTCACTTCACTTCACTTTTCACTTCACACTTCACTTCACACTTCACTTTTCACTTCATTTTTCACTTCACACTTCACTTCACTTCTTAATTCACACTTCACACTTCACTTCACGCTTCGCTTCACTTCACACTTCACTTCACACTTCACTTCACACTTCACACACCACTTTCCTCTTAACACTTCACACTTTACACTTCACTTCACACTTCAATTTTCACTTTTAACTTTTCACTTCACCCTTCACACTTCACTTCAAACTTCACTTCACACTTCACACTTCACTTCATGCTTCGCTTCACTTCACACTTCACGCTTCACACTTCACACTTCATCTCCCACTTCACACTTCACACTTCATCTCCAACTTCACACTTCACACTTCACACTCTACTTCACACTTCGCTTCACTTCACACTTCACACTTCACGCTTCACTTATCACTTCACACTTCACACTTCGCTTCACTTCACAATTCACACTTCACACTTCACTTCAAACTTCACTTCACAGTTCACTTCACACTTCGCTTCACTTCAAAGTTTGCTTCACACTTCGCTTCACTTCACAATTCACACTTCACACTTCACTTCACACTTTTCACTTCACTTCACTTTTCACTTCACTTCACACTTCACACTTCACTCCAAACTTCACTTCACAGTTCTCTTCACACTTTGCTTTACTTCACTTCACACTTCACACTTTTCATTCCACTTCACACTTCACTTCACACTTCGCTTTTCATTTCATTTTTCACTTCACACTTCACTTCACAATTCACACTTCACACTTCACTTCACACTTTTCACTTCACTTTACTTTTCACTTCACACTTCACTTCACACTTCGCTTTTCACTTCATTTTTCACTTCACACTTCACTTCACTTCACAATTCACACTTCACACTTCACTTCACACTTTCCACTTCACTTCACTTTTCACTTCACTTCACACTTTGCTTCATTCACAATTCACACTTTGCTTCACACTTCGCTACACTTCACAATTCACACTTCACACTTCACTTCACTTCACACTTCACACACTTCACACTTCAGTTCACACTACATACTCCATTTCACACTTCACTTTTCACTTCACACTTCACTTCACATTTCACCCCACTATTCACACTTCGCTTCACACTTCACTTTTCACTTCATACTACACTTTACACTTCACACACTTCACTTCACACTTCACACTTCACTTTCCTCTTTACACTTTACACTTCACACTTCACACTTCACTTCACTTTTCACTTTTACCTTTCCCCTTCACTTCACACTACACACTTCACTTTCCTCTTTTCACTTCACACTTTACACTTCACACTTCGCTTCACTTCACACTTCGCTTCACTTCACACTTCGCTTCACTTCACACTTTACACACTTCACACTTCGCTTCACTTCACACTTTTAACTTTTCAATTTTCACTTTTCACTTATCACTTTTCACTTCAAACTTCGCTTCACTTCATACTCCACACTTCACACTTCGCTTCACTTCACACTTCATATTTCACACTTCGCTTCACCTCACACTCCACACTTCACACTTAACACTTTGCTTCACTTCACACTTCACACTTTACTTCACTTCACACTTCAAACTTTTCACTTATCTTCACTTCACACTTCTCACTTCGCTTCACTTTACACTTCACCTCACGCTTCACACTTCACTTTTCACTTTACACACTTCACACTTCACTTCACAATTCACTTTTCAATTTTCACTTTACACTTTACACACTTCACACTTCACTTTTCACTTTTCACTTTTACCTTTCCCCTTCACTTCACACTACACACTTCACTTTCCTCTTTTCACTTCACACTTTACACTTCACACTTCGCTTCACTTCACACTTCGCTTCACTTCACACTTCGCTTCACTTCACACTTTACACACTTCACACTTCGCTTCACTTCACACTTTTAACTTTTCAATTTTCACTTTTCACTTATCACTTTTCACTTCAAACTTCGCTTCACTTCATACTCCACACTTCACACTTCGCTTCACTTCACACTTCATATTTCACACTTCGCTTCACCTCACACTCCACACTTCACACTTAACACTTTGCTTCACTTCACACTTCACACTTTACTTCACTTCACACTTCAAACTTTTCACTTATCTTCACTTCACACTTCTCACTTCGCTTCACTTTACACTTCACCTCACGCTTCACACTTCACTTTTCACTTTACACACTTCACACTTCACTTCACAATTCACTTTTCAATTTTCACTTTACACTTTACACACTTCACACTTCACTTTTCACTTTTCACTTTTCATTTTGCTTCACTTCATACTCCGCTCTTCACACTTCGCTTCACTTCACACTTTGCTCCACTTCACACTCCACACTTCACACTTCACACTTTGCTTCACTTCACACTTCACACTTTGCTTCACACTTCACACTTTTCACTTTGCTTCACACTTCACACTTTGCTTCACACTTCACTTCACTTCACACTTCGCTTCACTTCATAATTCACTTCACACTTTGCTTCACTTCACACTTCACTTCACTTCACTTCACACTTCACTTCACTCTTTGCTTCACTTCACACTTAACTTCACACTTTTCACTTCACATCACACTTCACACTTCACTTCACTTCACTTTACACTTCACACTTCATTTCACACTTCGCTTCACTTCACACTTCGCTTCACTTCACACTTCACACTTCACGCTTCAATTTTCACTCCACATTTCACACTTCACACTTCACACTTCGCTTCAAACTTCACTTCACAGTTCGCTTCACACTTCGCTTCACTTCACAATTCACATTCACACTTCAGTTCACACTTCGCTTCACTTCACAATTCATATTCACACTTCACTTCACACTTCACTTCACACTTTTCACTTCACTACACTTTTCACTTTACTTCAGTTCACACTTCACACTTCACTTCAAACTTCACTTCACAGTTTGCTTCACAGTTTGCTTCACTTCACAATTCACACTTCACACTTCACTTCACACTTCACTTCACTTCTCACTTCACACATCACACTTCAAACTTCGCTTCACTTCACACTTAAAACTTTGCTTCACTTCACAGTTCATACTTCACTTCACACTTCACACTACACTTCACACTTCGCTTCACTTCACACTTCACACTTCACACTTCACTTCACACTTGACTTTTCACTTCACTATTCATACTTCACTTCACACTTCACTTTTCACGTCGAACTTCACTTCAATTTTCACTTCACACTTCACTTCACACTTCACAAACTTCAATTACCACTTCACACTTCACTTTCCTCTTTATACTTCACACTTCACACTTCACTTCACACTTCACTTTTCACTTTTAACTTCACACTTCACTTCACACTTCACACTTCACACTTCACTTCACAATTCACACTTCACACTTCACTTTTCACTTCACACTTCACTTCACACTTTGCTTCACTTCACACTTCACACTTCATGCTTCACTTCACACTTCACACTTCACTTTTCACTTCACACTTCACTTCACACTTCGCTTCACTTCACACTTCACACTTCACTTTTCACTTCACAATTAACACTTCGCACTTCACTTCACACTTCACTTCACACTTCACTTTACACTTCACTTCACTTCACTTTTCACTTCACTTCACTTCAAACTTCACTTCACATTTCACTTTTCATTTTTCACTCCACACTTCACTTCACACTTTGCTTCACTTCACACTTCACACTTCATGCTTCCCTTCACACTTCACACTTCACTTTTCACTTCACACTTCACTTCACACTTCGCTTCACTTCACACTTCACACTTTATGCTTCACTTTTCACTTCACTTCAAACTTCACTTCACTTCTCACTTTACACTTCACACTTCACACTTCGCTTCACTTCACACTTCAAACTTTGCTTCACTTCACAGTTCATACTTCACTTCACACTTCACTGCACACTTGACTTTTCACTTCACATTTCACTTCACACTTCACTTTTCACTACACACTTCACTTTTCACTTCACACTTCACTTCACTTTTCACTTCACATTTCACTTCACACTTCACAAACTTCAATTCACACTTCACACTTCACTTTCCTCTTTACACTTCACACTTCACTTCACACTTCACTTTTCACTTTTAACTTCACACTTCACAATTCACTTCAAACTTCACTTCACACTTCACTTCACGCTTCACACTTCACACTTCATCTCGCACTCCACACTTAACACTTCACTTCACACTTCACACTTCACTTCACACTTCGCACTTCACACTTCACTTCACTTCACACTTCACACTTCATGCTTCACTTTTCACTTCACACTTCACACTTCACACTTTGCTTCAAACTTCACTTCACTGTTCGCTTCAAACTTCGCTTCACTTCACAATTCACACTTCGCACTTCACTTCACACTTCACTTCACTTCACTTTACACTTCACTTCACTTCACACTTCACTTCACATGTCACTTTTCATTTTTCACTTCACACTTCACTTCACACTTAACCTCGCTTCACATTTCACACTTCACACTTCACTTCAAACTTCACACTTCACACTTCACACTTCACTTCACACTTTGCTTCACTTCACACTTCACACTTCGAACTTCACTTCACACTTCACACTTCACACTTCGCTTCACATCACACTTCACTTCTCACTTTTCACTTTTCACTTCGCTTCACACTTCGCTTCACATTTCACACTTCACACTTCATTTCTAACTTCTTACTTCATCTCACACTTCACACTTAAAACTTTACTTCACTCTTCACACTGCACTTCACACTTCACACTTCACTTTTCACTTCACACTTCACACTTCAATTCACTTCACACTTCATGCTTCACTTTTCCCTTCACATTTCACACTTCACACTTCGCTTCAAACTTCACTTCACAGTCCGCTTCACACTTAGCTTCACTTCACAATTCACACTTCACACTTTTCCCTTTTCACTTTTCACTTCACACTTCACACTTCGCTTCACTTCACACTTCACTTCAACCCACACTTCACACTTCACACTTCGCTTCACTTCACACTTTGCTTCACTTCACACTTCACATTTCACACTTTTCACTTCACTTCACACTTCACACTTTGATTCACTTCACACTTCACACTTCGCTTCACACTTCAAACTTTCCTTCACTTCCCACTTCACTTCACACTTCACACTTCGCTTCACTTCACACTTCGCTTCTCTTCACACTTCACTTTTCACTTTTCACTTCACACTTCACTTCACTTCACTTCACTTTTCACTTCACACTTCACACTTTGCTTCACTTCACACTTCGCTTCACTTCACACTTCACACTTCACTTCACACTTTGCTTCACTTCACACTTCGCTTCATTTCACACTTCACACTTCACACTACACACTTGACTACACACTTTTCACTTCACTTCACACTTCACACTTCACCTCACTTCACACTTCACACTTTACTTCACCTCACACTTCACATTTTCACTTTTCACTTTTCACTTTACACACTTCACACTTCGCTTCACACTTCGCTTAACTTCACACTTCGCTTCACACTTCAAACCTCACACTTTTCACTTCACACTTCACACTTCAAACTTTGCTTCACACTTTTCACTTCACACTTAACACTTCACATCACACTTCACTTCACACTTCACACATTTCACTTCACTTCAAACTTCACACTTTTCACTTCACACTTCCCTTCACTTCACACTTCACTTCACACTTCACACTTTTCACTTCACTTCACACTTCACTCTTCACACTTTTCACTTCACTTTACACTTCACACTTCACACTTTTCACTTCACACTTCACACTTCACTTTTCACTTTTTCACTTCGCTTCACACTTCACTCCACACTTCGCTTCACATCACACTTCACTTTTCACTTTTCACTTCACACCTCAGTTCACTTCACACTTCACACTTCACATTTTTCACTTTTCACTTCACACTTCGCTTCACTCTACACATCACACTTCAAACTTCGCTTCACTTCACACTTTGCTTCACTTCACACTTTTCACTTCACTTCACACTTCACACTTCGCTTCACTTCACACTTCACTTCACACTTTGCTTCATTTCACACTTCACAATTTGCTTCACTTCACTCTTCACTTCACTTCACACTTAACTCCACACTTTTCACTTCACTTCACACTTCACACTTCACACTTCACTTCACTTCACTTCATTTCACTTTTCACTTTTCACACTTCACTTTTCACTTTCCACTTTTACCTTACACTTTACACTTCACTTTACACTTTACACACTTCACACTTCGCCTCACTTCACACTTCACTTCACTTCACACTTCGCTTCACTTCACACTACACACTTTGCTTCACTTCACACTTTACACACTTATCACTTTTCACTTCACACTTCGCTTCACATTTCACACTTCACACTTCATTTCAAACTTCACACTTCATCTCACACTTCACACTTCAAACTTTACTTCACTCTTCACACTTCACTTCACACTTCACACTACATTTTTCACTTCACACTTCACACTTCAATTCACTTCACACTTCACGCTTCACTTTTCACTTCACATTTCACACTTCACACTTCGCTTCAAACTTCACTTCACAGTCCACTTCACACTTTGCTTCACTTCACAATTCACACTTCACACTTTTCCCTTTTCACTTTTCACTTCACACTTCACACTTCGCTTCACTTCACACTTCGCTTCAACCCACACTTCACACTTCACACTTTGCTTCACTTCACACTTTGCTTCACTTCACACTTCACATTTCACACTTTTCACTTCACTTCACACTTCACACTTTGATTCACTTCACACTTCACACTTCGCTTCACACTTCGCTTCACACTTCACACTTTGCTTCACTTCCCACTTCACTTCACACTTCACACTTCGCTTCACTTCACACTTTGCTTCTCTTCACACTTAACTTTTCACTTTTCACTTCACACTACACTTCACTTCACTTCACTTTTCACTTCACACTTCACACTTTGCTTCACTTCACACTTCGCTTCACACTTCGCTTCACTTTACAATTCACACTTCACACTTCACTTCACTCCACACTTCACTTCACTTCACACTGCACACACTCCACACTTCACTTCACACTTCATAATCCACTTCACATTTCACTTTTCACTTCACACTTCACTTCACATTTCACTTTTCACTTCACACTTCACTTCACACTTCACTTTCCTCTTTACACTTCACTTCTCACTTTTACCTTTCCCCTTCACACTTCACACTTCACACCAAACTTCACTTCACACTTCAAACTTCACACTTCACTTCACGCTTCGCTTCACTTCACACTTCACTTCACTTTTCACTTCACACTTCACTTCACAGTTCACTTCACACTTCACACTTCACTTTCCTCTTAACACTTCACACTTTACACTTCACTTCACACTTCACACTTCACTTTACACTTTACACACTTCACACTTCGCTTCACTTCACACTTCACTTCACTTCACACTTCGCTTCACTTCACACTACACACTTTGCTTCACTTCACACTTTACACACTTATCACTTTTCACTTCACACTTCGCTTCACATTTCACACTTCACACTTCATTTCAAACTTCACACTTCATCTCACACTTCACACTTCAAACTTTACTTCACTCTTCACACTTCACTTCACACTTCACACTACATTTTTCACTTCACACTTCACACTTATATTCACTTCACACTTCACGCTTCACTTTTCACTTCACACTTCACACTTCACTTCACACTTTGCTTCACTTCACACTTCGCTTCATTTCACACTTCACACTTCACACTTGACTACACACTTTTCACTTCACTTCACACTTCACACTTCACCTCACTTCACACTTCACACTTTACTTCACCTCACACTTCACATTTTCACTTTTCACTTTTCACTTTACACACTTCACACTTCGCTTCACACTTCGCTTCACACTTCAAACCTCACACTTTTCACTTCACACTTCACACTTCAAACTTTGCTTCACACTTTTCACTTCACACTTAACACTTCACATCACACTTCACACTTCACTTCACACTTCACACATTTCACTTCACTTCAAACTTCACACTTTTCACTTCACACTTCCCTTCACTTCACACTTCACTTCACACTTCACACTTTTCACTTCACTTCACACTTCACACTTCACACTTTTCACTTCACTTCACACTTCACACTTCACACTTTTCACTTCACACTTCACACTTCACTTTTCACTTTTTCACTTCGCTTCACACTTCACTCCACACTTCGCTTCACATCACACTTCACTTTTCACTTTTCACTTCACACCTCAGTTCACTTCACACTTCACACTTCACATTTTTCACTTTTCACTTCACACTTTGCTTCACTCCACACTTCACACTTCAAACTTCGCTTCACTTCACACTTTGCTTCACTTCACACTTTTCACTTCACTTCACACTTCACACTTCGCTTCACTTCACACTTCACTTCACACTTTGCTTCATTTCACACTTCACAATTTGCTTCACTTCACTCTTCACTTCACTTCACACTTAACTCCACACTTTTCACTTCACTTCACACTTCACACTTCACTTCACTTCACTTCATTTCACTTTTCACTTTTCACTTTTCACACTTCACTTTTCACTTTCCACTTTTACCTTACACTTTACACTTCACTTTACACTTTACACACTTCACACTTCGCTTCACTTCACACTTCACTTCACTTCACACTTCGCTTCACTTCACACTACACACTTTGCTTCACTTCACACTTTACACACTTATCACTTTTCACTTCACACTTCACTTCACATTTCACACTTCACACTTCATTTCAAACTTCACACTTCATCTCACACTTCACACTTCAAACTTTACTTCACTCTTCACACTTCACTTCACACTTCACACTTCATTTTTCACTTCACACTTCACACTTCAATTCACTTCACACTTCACGCTTCACTTTTCACTTCACATTTCACACTTCACACTTCGCTTGAAACTTCACTTCACAGTCCACTTCACACTTCGCTTCACTTCACACTTTTCCCTTTTCACTTTTCACTTCACACTTCACACTTCGCTTCACTTCACACTTCGCTTCAACCCACACTTCACACTTCACACTTTGCTTCACTTCACACTTTGCTTCACTTCACACTTCACATTTCACACTTTTCACTTCACTTCACACTTCACACTTTGATTCACTTCACACTTCACACTTCGCTTCACACTTCGCTTCACACTTCACACTTTGCTTCACTTCCCACTTCACTTCACACTTCACACTTCGCTTCACTTCACACTTCACTTCACACTTCGCTTCTCTTCACACTTCACTTTTCACTTTTCACTTCACACTTCACTTCACTTCACTTCACTTTTCACTTCACACTTCACACTTTGCTTCACTTCACACTTCGCTTCACTCCACACTTCACACTTCACTTCACACTTTGCTTCACTTCACACTTCGCTTCATTTCACACTTCACTTCACACTTCACACTTCACCTCACTTCACACTTCACACTTCACACTTTACTTCACCTCACACTTCACATTTTCACTTTTCACTTTTCACTTTACACACTTCACACTTCGCTTCACACTTCGCTTAACTTCACACTTCGCTTCACACTTCAAACCTCACACTTTTCACTTCACACTTCACACTTCAAACTTTGCTTCACACTTTTCACTTCACACTTAACACTTCACATCACACTTCACACTTCACTTCACACTTCACACATTTCACTTCACTTCAAACTTCACACTTTTCACTTCAAACTTCCCTTCACTTCACACTTCGCTCCACTTCACACTTCACTTCACACTTCACACTTTTCACTTCACTTCACACTTCACACTTCACACTTTTCACTTCACACTTCACACTTCACACTTTTCACTTCACACTTCACACTTCACTTTTCACTTTTTCACTTCGCTTCACACTTCACTCCACACTTTGCTTCACATCACACTTCACTTTTCACTTTTCACTTCACACCTCAGTTCACTTCACACTTCACACTTCACATTTTTCACTTTTCACTTCACACTTCGCTTCACTCCACACTTCACACTTCAAACTTCGCTTCACTTCACACTTTGCTTCACTTCACACTTTTCACTTCACACTTTTCACTTCACTTCACACTTCACTTCACACTTTGCTTCATTTCACACTTCACAATTTGCTTCACTTCACTCTTCACTTCACTTCACACTTAACTCCACACTTTTCACTTCACTTCACACTTCACACTTCACTTCACTTCACTTCATTTAACTTTTCACTTTTCACACTTCACTTTTCACTTTCCACTTTTACCTTACACTTTACACTTCACTTTACACTTTACACACTTCACACTTCCTTCACTTCACACTTCACTTCACTTCACACTTCGCTTCACTTCACACTACACACTTTGCTTCACTTCACACTTTACACACTTATCACTTTTCACTTCACACTTCGCTTCACTTCATACTCCACACTTCACACTTCGCTTCACTTCACACTTCACATTTCACACTTCGCTTCACTTCACACTCCACACTTCACACTTAACACTTTGCTTCACTTCACACTTCACACTTCACACTTCGCTTCACACTTCACACTTTTCACTTATCTTCACTTCACACTTCTCACTTCGCTTCACTTCACACTTCACACTTCACTTCACACTTCACTTTTCACTTTACACACTTCACACTTCACTTCACACTTCACTTTAAAATTTTCACTTTACACTTTACACACTTCACACTTCGCTTCACTTTTCACTTTTCACACTTCACTTTTCACTTTTCACTTTTACCTTACACTTCACACTTCACTTTACACACTTAGCACTTCGCTCCACTTCACACTTCACATCACACTTCACTTTTCACTTTTCCCTTTTCACTTCACACTTTGCTTCACACTTCGCTTCACTCCACACTTCGCTTCACTTCACACTTCACAATTTGCTTCACTCCACTCTTTGCTTCACTTCACACTTCACACTTCACACTTTGCTTCACTTCACACTTTACACACTTCACACTTCGCTTCACTTCACACTTTTCACTTTTCAATTTTCACTTTTCACTTTTCACTTCACACTTCGCTTCACTTCATACTCCACACTTCACACTTCACATTTCACACTTCGCTTCACTTCACACTCCACACATCAGACTTAACCCTTTGCTTCACTTCACACTTCACACTTCACACTTCGCTTCAAACTTCACTTCACAGTTCGCTTCACACTTCGCTTCACTTCACAATTCACACTTCACACTTCACTTCAAACTTCACTTCACAGTTCACTTCACACTTCGCTCCACTTCAAAGTTCGCTTCACACTTCGCTTTACTTCACAATTCACACTTCACACTTCACTTCACACTTTTCACTTCACTTCACTTTTCACTTCACTTCACACTTCACACTTCACTTCAAACTTCACTTCACAGTTCTCTTCACACTTTGCTTTACTTCACTTCACACTTCACACTTTTCACTCCACTTCACACTTCACTTCACACTTCGCTTTTCACTTCATTTTTCACTTCACACTTCACTTCACAATTCACACTTCACACTTCACACTTCACTTCACACTTTTCACTTCACTTCACTTTTCACTTCACACTTCACTTCACACTTCGCTTTTCACTTCATTTTTCCCTTCACACTTCACTTCACTTCACAATTCACACTTCACACTTCACTTCACACTTCAATTTTCACTTTTAACTTTTCACTTCACACTTCACACTTCACTTCAAACTTCACTTCACACTTCACACTTCACTTCATGCTTCGCTTCACTTCACACTTCACGCTTCACACTTCACACTTCATCTCCCACTTCACACTTCACACTTCGCTTCACTTCACACTTCACACTTCACGTTTCACTTATCACTTCACACTTCACACTTCGCTTCACTTCACACTTCGCTTCAACCCACACTTCACACTTCACACTTCGCTTCACTTCACACTTTGCTTCACTTCACACTTCACATTTCACACTTTTCATTTCACTTCACACTTCACACTTTGATTCACTTCACACTTCACACTTCACTTCACACTTCACACTTTGCTTCACTTCCCACTTCACTTCACACTTCACACTTCGCTTCACTTCACACTTCACTTCACACTTCGCTTCTCTTCACACTTCACTTTTTACTTTTCACTTCACACTTCACTTCACTTCACTTCACTTTTCACTTCACACTTCAAACTTTGCTTCACTTCACACTTCGCTTCACTTCACACTTCACACTTCACTTCACACTTTGCTTCACTTCACACTTCGCTTCATTTCACACTTCACACTTCACACTTCACACTTCACACTTGACTACACACTTTTCACTTCACTTCACACTTCACACTTCACCTCACTTCACACTTCACACTTTACTTCACCTCACACTTCACATTTTCACTTTTCACTTTTCACTTTACACACTTCACACTTCGCTTCACACTTCGCTTAACTTCACACTTCGCTTCACACTTCAAACCTCACACTTTTCACTTCACACTTCACACTTCAAACTTTGCTTCACACTTTTCACTTCACACTTAACACTTCACTTCACACTTCACTTCACACTTCACACATTTCACTTCACTTCAAACTTCACACTTTTCACTTCACACTTCCCTTCACTTCACACTTCACTCCACTTCACACTTCACTTCCCACTTCACACTTTTCACTTCACTTCACACTTCACACTTCACACTTTTCACTTCACTTCACACTTCACACTTCACACTTTTCACTTCACACTTCACACTTCACTTTTCACTTTTTCACTTCGCTTCACACTTCACTCCACACTTCGCTTCACATCACACTTCACTTTTCACTTTTCACTTCACACCTCAGTTCACTTCACACTTCACACTTCACATTTTTCACTTTTCACTTCACACTTCGCTTCACTCCACACTTCACACTTCAAACTTCGCTTCACTTCACACTTTGCTTCACTTCACACTTTTCACTTCACTTCACACTTCACACTTCGCTTCACTTCACACTTCACTTCACACTTTGCTTCATTTCACACTTCACAATTTGCTTCACTTCACTCTTCACTTCACTTCACACTTAACTCCACACTTTTCACTTCACTTCACACTTCACACTTCACTTCACTTCACTTCATTTCACTTTTCACTTTTCACACTTCACTTTTCACTTTCCACTTTTACCTTACACTTTACACTTCACTTTACACTTTACACACTTCACACTTCGCTTCACTTCACACTTCACTTCACTTCACACTTCGCTTCACTTCACACTACACACTTTGCTTCACTTCACACTTTACACACTTATCACTTTTCACTTCACACTTCGCTTCACATTTCACACTTCACACTTCATTTCAAACTTCACACTTCATCTCACACTTCACACTTCAAACTTTACTTCACTCTTCACACTTCACTTCACACTTCACACTTCATTTTTCACTTCACACTTCACACTTATATTCACTTCACACTTCACGCTTCACTTTTCACTTCACACTTCACACTTCACTTCACACTTTGCTTCACTTCACACTTCACTTCATTTCACACTTCACACTTGACTACACACTTTTCACTTCACTTCACACTTCACACTTCACCTCACTTCACACTTCACACTTTACTTCACCTCACACTTCACATTTTCACTTTTCACTTTACACACTTCACACTTCGCTTCACACTTCGCTTAACTTCACACTTCGCTTCACACTTCAAACCTCACACTTTTCACTTCACACTTCACACTTCAAACTTTGCTTCACACTTTTCACTTCACACTTAACACTTCACATCACACTTCACACTTCACTTCACACTTCACACATTTCACTTCACTTCAAACTTCACACTTTTCACTTCACACTTCCCTTCACTTCACACTTCACTTCACACTTCACACTTTTCACTTCACTTCACACTTCACACTTCACACTTTTCACTTCACACTTCACACTTCACTTTTCACTTTTTCACTTCGCTTCACACTTCACTCCACACTTCGCTTCACATCACACTTCACTTTTCACTTCACACCTCAGTTCACTTCACACTTCACACTTCACATTTTTCACTTTTCACTTCACACTTCGCTTCACTCCACACTTCACACTTCAAACTTCGCTTCACTTCACACTTTGCTTCACTTCACACTTTTCACTTCACTTCACACTTCACACTTCGCTTCACTTCACACTTCACTTCACACTTTGCTTCATTTCACACTTCACAATTTGCTTCACTTCACTCTTCACTTCACTTCACACTTAACTCCACACTTTTCACTTCACTTCACACTTCACACTTCACTTCACTTCACTTCATTTCACTTTTCACTTTTCACTTTTCACACTTCACTTTTCACTTTCCACTTTTACCTTACACTTTACACTTCACTTTACACTTTACACACTTCACACTTCGCTTCACTTCACACTTCACTTCACTTCACACTTCGCTTCACTTCACACTACACACTTTGCTTCACTTCACACTTTACACACTTATCACTTTTCACTTCACACTTCGCTTCACATTTCACACTTCACACTTCATTTCAAACTTCACACTTCATCTCACACTTCACACTTCAAACTTTACTTCACTCTTCACACTTCACTTCACACTTCACACTTCATTTTTCACTTCACACTTCACACTTCAATTCACTTCACACTTCACGCTTCACTTTTCACTTCACATTTCACACTTCACACTTCGCTTCAAACTTCACTTCACAGTCCACTTCACACTTCGCTTCACTTCACACTTTTCCCTTTTCACTTTTCACTTCACACTTCACACTTCGCTTCACTTCACACTTCGCTTCAACCCACACTTCACACTTCACACTTTGCTTCACTTCACACTTTGCTTCACTTCACACTTCACATTTCACACTTTTCACTTCACTTCACACTTCACACTTTGATTCACTTCACACTTCACACTTCGCTTCACACTTCACTTACCACTTCACACTTTGCTTCACTTCCCACTTCACTTCACACTTCACACTTCGCTTCACTTCACACTTCACTTCACACTTCGCTTCTCTTCACACTTCACTTTTCATTTTTCACTTCACACTTCACTTCACTTCACTTCACTTTTCACTTCACACTTCACACTTTGCTTCACTTCACACTTCGCTTCACTCCACACTTCACACTTCACTTCACACTTTGCTTCACTTCACACTTCGCTTCATTTCACACTTCACTTCACACTTCACACTTCACACTTCACACTTGACTACACACTTTTCACTTCACTTCACACTTCACACTTCACCTCACTTCATACTTCACACTTCACACTTTACTTCACCTCACACTTCACATTTTCACTTTTCACTTTTCACTTTACACACTTCACACTTCGCTTCACACTTCGCTTAACTTCACACTTCGCTTCACACTTCAAACCTCACACTTTTCACTTCACACTTCACACTTCAAACTTTGCTTCACACTTTTCACTTCACACTTAACACTTCACATCACACTTCACACTTCACTTCACACTTCACACATTTCACTTCACTTCAAACTTCACACTTTTCACTTCAAACTTCCCTTCACTTCACACTTCGCTCCACTTCACACTTCACTTCACACTTCACACTTTTCACTTCACTTCACACTTCACACTTCACACTTTTCACTTCACACTTCACACTTCACACTTTTCACTTCACACTTCACACTTCACTTTTCACTTTTTCACTTCGCTTCACACTTCACTCCACACTTTGCTTCACATCACACTTCACTTTTCACTTTTCACTTCACACCTCAGTTCACTTCACACTTCACACTTCACATTTTTCACTTTTCACTTCACACTTCGCTTCACTCCACACTTCACACTTCAAACTTCGCTTCACTTCACACTTTGCTTCACTTCACACTTTTCACTTCACACTTTTCACTTCACTTCACACTTCACTTCACACTTTGCTTCATTTCACACTTCACAATTTGCTTCACTTCACTCTTCACTTCACTTCACACTTAACTCCACACTTTTCACTTCACTTCACACTTCACACTTCACTTCACTTCACTTCATTTAACTTTTCACTTTTCACACTTCACTTTTCACTTTCCACTTTTACCTTACACTTTACACTTCACTTTACACTTTACACACTTCACACTTCCTTCACTTCACACTTCACTTCACTTCACACTTCGCTTCACTTCACACTACACACTTTGCTTCACTTCACACTTTACACACTTATCACTTTTCACTTCACACTTCGCTTCACTTCATACTCCACACTTCACACTTCGCTTCACTTCACACTTCACATTTCACACTTCGCTTCACTTCACACTCCACACTTCACACTTAACACTTTGCTTCACTTCACACTTCACACTTCACACTTCGCTTCACACTTCACACTTTTCACTTATCTTCACTTCACACTTCTCACTTCGCTTCACTTCACACTTCACACTTCACTTCACACTTCACTTTTCACTTTACACACTTCACACTTCACTTCACACTTCACTTTAAAATTTTCACTTTACACTTTACACACTTCACACTTCGCTTCACTTTTCACTTTTCACACTTCACTTTTCACTTTTCACTTTTACCTTACACTTCACACTTCACTTTACACACTTAGCACTTCGCTCCACTTCACACTTCACATCACACTTCACTTTTCACTTTTCCCTTTTCACTTCACACTTTGCTTCACACTTCGCTTCACTCCACACTTCGCTTCACTTCACACTTCACAAATTGCTTCACTCCACTCTTTGCTTCACTTCACACTTCACACTTCACACTTTGCTTCAATTCACACTTTACACACTTCGAACTTCGCTTCACTTCACACTTTTCACTTTTCAATTTTCACTTTTCACTTTTCACTTCACACTTCGCTTCACTTCATACTCCACACTTCACACTTCACATTTCACACTTCGCTTCACTTCACACTCCACACATCAGACTTAACCCTTTGCTTCACTTCACACTTCACACTTCACACTTCGCTTCAAACTTCACTTCACAGTTCGCTTCACACTTCGCTTCACTTCACAATTCACACTTCACACTTCACTTCAAACTTCACTTCACAGTTCACTTCACACTTCGCTCCACTTCAAAGTTCGCTTCACACTTCGCTTTACTTCACAATTCACACTTCACACTTCACTTCACACTTTTCACTTCACTTCACTTTTCACTTCACTTCACACTTCACACTTCACTTCAAACTTCACTTCACAGTTCTCTTCACACTTTGCTTTACTTCACTTCACACTTCACACTTTTCACTCCACTTCACACTTCACTTCACACTTCGCTTTTCACTTCATTTTTCACTTCACACTTCACTTCATAATTCACACTTCACACTTCACACTTCACTTCACACTTTTCACTTCACTTCACTTTACACTTCACACTTCACTTCACACTTCGCTTTTCACTTCATTTTTCCCTTCACACTTCACTTCACTTCACAATTCACACTTCACACTTCACTTCACACTTCAATTTTCACTTTTAACTTTTCACTTCACACTTCACACTTCACTTCAAACTTCACTTCACACTTCACACTTCACTTCATGCTTCGCTTCACTTCACACTTCACGCTTCACACTTCACACTTCATCTCCCACTTCACACTTCACACTTCACACTTCGCTTCACTTCACACTTCACACTTCACGTTTCACTTATCACTTCACACTTCACACTTCGCTTCAAACTTCACTTCACAGTTCGCTTCACACTTCGCTTCACTTCACAATTCACACTTCACACTTCACACTTTACTTCACACTTCGCTTCACTTAACCTTTCACACTTCACGCTTCACTTATCACTTCACACTTCACACTTCGCTTCAAACTTCACTTCACAGTTCGCTTCAAATTTCACTTCACAGTTCCCTTCACACTTCGTTTCACTTCACAATTCACACTTCACACTTCACTTCACACTTTTCACTTCACTTCACTTTTCACTTCACTTCATTTCACACTTCACACTTCACACTTCACTTCAAACTTCACTTCACAGTTCGCTTCACACTTCGCTTCACTTCACAATTCACACTTCACACTCCACTTCACACTTCACTTCACTTCTCACTTCACACTTTTCACTTCACTTCACTTTTCACTTCACTTCACACTTCACACTTCACACTTCAATTCAAACTTCACTTCACAGTTTGCTTCACACTTCGCTTCACTTCACTTCACACTTCACACTTTTCACTCCACTTTACACTTCACACTTCATACTTCAATTTCCACTTTCCACTTTTCACTTCACACTTCACACTTCAATTCACACTTCACACTCCACTTTTCACTTCTCACTTTTCACTCTTCACCTCACACTTCACTTCACACTTCACACTTTTCACTTCACACTTCACTTCACACTTTTCACTTCACTTCACTTTTCACTTCACTTCACACTTTGTTTCACTTCACAATTCACACTTCGCTTCACACTTCGCTTCACACTTCGCTTCACTTTACAATTCACACTTCACACTTCACTTCAATCCACACTTCACTTCACACTGCACACACTTCACACTTCACTTCACACTTCATAATCCACTTCACACTTCACTTTTCACTTCACACTTCACTTCACACTTCACTTTCCTCTTTACACTTCACACTTCACACTTCACTTCACACTTCACTTCTCACTTTTACCTTTCCCCTTCACACTTCACACTTCACACCAAACTTCACTTCACACTTCAAACTTCACACTTCACTTCACGCTTCGCTTCACTTCACACTTCACTTCACTTTTCACTTCACACTTCACACTTCACTTTCCTCTTAACACTTCACACTTTACACTTCACTTCACACTTCAATTTTCACTTTTAACTTTTCACTTCACACTTCACACTTCACTTATAACTTCACTTCACACTTCACACTTCACTTCATGCTTCACTTCACTCCACACTTCACGCTTCACACTTCACACTTCATATCCCACTTCACATTTCACACTTCACACTTCATATCCCACTTCACATTTCACACTTCACACTTCACACTTCGCTTCACTTCACACTTCACACTTCACGCTTCACTTATCACCTCACACTTCACACTTCGCTTCAAACTTCACTTCACAGTTCGCTTCACACTTCGCTTCACTTCACAATTCACACTTCACACTTCACTTCAAACTTCACTTCACAGTTCACTTCACACTTCGCTCCACTTCAAAGTTCGCTTCACACTTCGCTTTACTTCACAATTCACACTTCACACTTCACTTCACACTTTTCACTTCACTTCACTTTTCACTTCACTTCACACTTCACACTTCACTTCAAACTTCACTTCACAGTTCTCTTCACACTTTGCTTTACTTCACTTCACACTTCACACTTTTCACTCCACTTCACACTTCACTTCACACTTCGCTTTTCACTTCATTTTTCACTTCACACTTCACTTCACAATTCACACTTCACACTTCACTTCACACTTTTCACTTCACTTCACTTTTCACTTCACACTTCACTTCACACTTCGCTTTTCACTTCATTTTTCACTTCACACTTCACTTCACTTCACAATTCACACTTCACACTTCACTTCACGCTTTGCTTCACTTCACACTTCACTTCACTTTTCACTTCACACTTCACTTCACACTTCACACTCCACTTTCCTCTTAACACTTCACACTTTACACTTCACTTCACACTTCAATTTTCACTTTTAACTTTTCACTTCACACTTCACACTTTACTTCAAACTTCACTTCACACTTCACACTTCACTTCATGCTTTGCTTCACTTCACACTTCACGCTTCACACTTCACACTTCATCTCCCACTTCACACTTCACACTTCACACTCTACTTCACACTTCGCTTCACTTCACACTTCACACTTCACGCTTCACTTATCACTTCACACTTCACACTTCGCTTCAAACTTCACTTCACAGTTCGCTTCACACTTTGCTTCACTTCACAATTCACACTTCACACTTCACTTCAAACTTCACTTCACAGTTCACTTCACACTTCGCTTCACTTCAAAGTTCGCTTCACACTTCGCTTCACTTCACAATTCACACTTCACACTTCACTTCACACTTCACTTCACAATTTTCACTCCACTTCACTTTTCACTTCACTTCACACTTCACACTTCACTTCAAACTTCACTTCACAGTTCTCTTCACACTTTGCTTTACTTCACTTCACACTTCAAACTTTTCACTCCACTTCGCACTTCACTTCACACTTCGCTTTTCACTTCATTTTTCACTTCACACTTCACTTCACAATTCACACTTCACACTTCACTTCACACTTTTCACTTCACTTCACTTTTCACTTCACACTTCACTTCACACTTCGCTTTTCACTTCATTTTTCACTTCACACTTCACTTCACTTCACAATTCACACTTCACACTTCACTTCACACTTTCCACTTCACTTCACTTTTCACTTCACTTCACACTTCGCTTCATTCACAATTCACACTTTGCTTCACATTTCGCTACACTTCACAATTCACACTTCACACTTCACTTCACTTCACACTTCACACACTTCACACTTCAGTTCACACTACATACTCCATTTCACACTTCACTTTTCACTTCACACTTCACTTCACATTTCACCCCACTATTCACACTTCGCTTCACACTTCACTTTTCACTTCATACTACACTTTACACTTCACACACTTCACTTCACACTTCACACTTCACACTTCACTTTCCTCTTTACACTTTACACTTCACACTTCACACTTCACTTCACTTTTCACTTTTACCTTTCCCCTTCACTTCACACTACACACTTCACTTTCCTCTTTTCACTTCACACTTTACACTTCACACTTCGCTTCACTTCACACTTCGCTTCACTTCACACTTTACACACTTCACACTTCGCTTCACTTCACACTTTTAACTTTTCAATTTTCACTTTTCACTTATCACTTTTCACTTCAAACTTCGCTTCACTTCATACTCCACACTTCACACTTCGCTTCACTTCACACTTCATATTTCACACTTCGCTTCACCTCACACTCCACACTTCACACTTAACACTTTGCTTCACTTCACACTTCACACTTTACTTCACTTCACACTTCACACTTTTCACTTATCTTCACTTCACACTTCTCACTTCGCTTCACTTTACACTTCACCTCACGCTTCACACTTCACTTTTCACTTTACACACTTCACACTTCACTTCACAATTCACTTTTCAATTTTCACTTTACACTTTACACACTTCACACTTCACTTTTCACTTTTCACTTTTCACTTTTCATTTTGCTTCACTTCATACTCCGCTCTTCACACTTCGCTTCACTTCACACTTCACACTTTGCTCCACTTCACACTCCACACTTCACACTTCACACTTTGCTTCACTTCACACTTCACACTTTGCTTCACACTTCACACTTTTCACTTTGCTTCACACTTCACACTTTGCTTCACACTTCACTTCACTTCACACTTCGCTTCACTTCATAATTCACTTCACACTTTGCTTCACTTCACACTTCACTTCACTTCACTTCACACTTCACTTCACTCTTTGCTTCACTTCACACTTAACTTCACACTTTTCACTTCACATCACACTTCACACTTCACTTCACTTCACTTTACACTTCACTTTTCACTTTTCACACTTCACTTTTCCCACTTTACTTCACTCTTCACACTTCATTTCACACTTCACACTTTACTTTTCACTTCACACTTCACACTTCATTTCACACTTCGCTTCACTTCACACTTCGCTTCACTTCACACTTCACACTTCACGCTTCAATTTTCACTCCACATTTCACACTTCACACTTCACACTTCGCTTCAAACTTCACTTCACAGTTCGCTTCACACTTCGCTTCACTTCACAATTCACATTCACACTTCAGTTCACACTTCGCTTCACTTCACAATTCATATTCACACTTCACTTCACACTTCACTTCACACTTTTCACTTCACTACACTTTTCACTTAACTTCATTTCACACTTCACACTTCACTTCAAACTTCACTTCACAGTTTGCTTCACAGTTTGCTTCACTTCACAATTCACACTTCACACTTCACTTCACACTTCACTTCACTTCTCACTTCACACATCACACTTCAAACTTCGCTTCACTTCACACTTAAAACTTTGCTTCACTTCAACGTTCATACTTCACTTCACACTTCACACTACACTTCACACTTCGCTTCACTTCACACTTCACACTTCACACTTCACTTCACACTTGACTTTTCACTTCACTATTCATACTTCACTTCACACTTCACTTTTCACGTCGAACTTCACTTCAATTTTCACTTCACACTTCACTTCACACTTCACAAACTTCAATTACCACTTCACACTTCAATTTCCTCTTTATACTTCACACTTCACACTTCACTTCACACTTCACTTTTCACTTTTAACTTCACACTTCACTTCACACTTCACACTTCACACTTCACTTCACAATTCACACTTCACACTTCACTTTTCACTTCACACTTCACTTCACACTTTGCTTCACTTCACACTTCATGCTTCACTTCACACTTCACACTTCACTTTTCACTTCACACTTCACTTCACACTTCGCTTCACTTCACACTTCACACTTCACTTTTCACTTCACAATTAACACTTCGCACTTCACTTCACACTTCACTTCACACTTCACTTTACACTTCACTTCACTTCACTTCACTTTTCACTTCACACTTCACTTCACATTTCACTTTTCATTTTTCACTCCACACTTCACTTCACACTTTGCTTCACTTCACACTTCACACTTCATGCTTCACTTCACACTTCACACTTCACTTTTCACTTCACACTTCACTTCACACTTCGCTTCACTTCACACTTCACACTTTATGCTTCACTTTTCACTTCACAATTCACACTTCGCACTTCACTTCACACTTCACTTTACACTTCACTTCACTTCACTTTTCACTTAACTTCACTTCACACTTCACTTCACATTTCACTTTTCATTTTTCACTTCACACTTCACTTCACACTTCACCTCACTTCACATTCCACACTTCACACTTCACTTCAAACTTCACACTTCACACTTCGCTTCACATCACACTTCACTTCCCACTTTTCACTTTTCACTTCGCTTCACACTTCGCTTCACACTTCAGTTCACTTCACATTTCACACTTCACACCTCACACTTCACTTCAAACTTCACACTTCATCTCATACTTCACACTTCACTCTTTACTTCACTCTTCACACTTCACTTCACACTTCACACTTCACTTTTCACTTCACACTTCGCTTCACTTCACACTTCACGCTTCACTTTTCACTTCACATTTCACACTTCACACTTCACTTCAAACTTCACTTCACTTCTCACTTTACACTTCACACTTCACACTTCGCTTCACTTCACACTTCAAACTTTGCTTCACTTCACAGTTCATACTTCACTTCACACTTCACTGCACACTTGACTTTTCACTTCACATTTCACTTCACACTTCACTTTTCACTACACACTTCACTTTTCACTTCACACTTCACTTCACTTTTCACTTCACACTTCACTTCACACTTCACAAACTTCAATTCACACTTCACACTTCACTTTCCTCTTTACACTTCACACTTCACTTCACACTTCACTTTTCACTTTTAACTTCACACTTCACAATTCACTTCAAACTTCACTTCACACTTCACACTTCACTTCACGCTTCACACTTCACACTTCATCTCACACTCCACACTTAACACTTCACTTCACACTTCACACTTCACTTCACACTTCGCACTTCACACTTCACTTCACTTCACACTTCACACTTCATGCTTCACTTTTCACTTCACACTTCACACTTCACACTTTGCTTCAAACTTCACTTCACTGTTCGCTTCAAACTTCGCTTCACTTCACAATTCACACTTCGCACTTCACTTCACACTTCACTTCACTTCACTTTACACTTCACTTCACTTCACACTTCACTTCACATGTCACTTTTCATTTTTCACTTCACACTTCACTTCACACTTAACCTCGCTTCACATTTCACACTTCACACTTCACTTCAAACTTCACACTTCACACTTCACTTCACACTTTGCTTCACTTCACACTTCACACTTCGAACTTCACTTCACACTTCACACTTCACACTTCGCTTCACATCACACTTCACTTCTCACTTTTCACTTTTCACTTCGCTTCACACTTCGCTTCACATTTCACACTTCACACTTCATTTCTAACTTCTTACTTCATCTCACACTTCACACTTCAAACTTTACTTCACTCTTCACACTTCACTTCACACTTCACACTTCACTTTTCACTTCACACTTCACACTACAATTCACTTCACACTTCATGCTTCACTTTTCCCTTCACATTTCACACTTCACACTTCGCTTCAAACTTCACTTCACAGTCCGCTTCACACTTAGCTTCACTTCACAATTCACACTTCACACTTTTCCCTTTTCACTTTTCACTTCACACTTCATACTTCGCTTCACTTCACACTTCGCTTCAACCCACACTTCACACTTCACACTTCGCTTCACTTCACACTTTGCTTCACTTCACACTTCACATTTCACACTTTTCACTTCACTTCACACTTCACACTTTGATTCACTTCACACTTCACACTTCGCTTCACACTTCACACTTTCCTTCACTTCCCACTTCACTTCACACTTCACACTTCGCTTCACTTCACACTTCGCTTCTCTTCACACTTCACTTTTCACTTTTCACTTCACACTTCACTTCACTTCACTTTTCACTTCACACTTCACACTTTGCTTCACTTCACACTTTGCTTCACTTCACACTTCACACTTCACTTCACACTTTGCTTCACTTCACACTTCGCTTCATTTCACACTTCACACTTCACACTTCACACTTCACACTTGACTACACACTTTTCACTTCACTTCACACTTCACACTTCACCTCACTTCACACTTCACACTTTACTTCACCTCACACTTCACATTTTCACTTTTCACTTTTCACTTTACACACTTCACACTTCGCTTCACACTTCGCTTAACTTCACACTTCGCTTCACACTTCAAACCTCACACTTTTCACTTCACACTTCACACTTCAAACTTTGCTTCACACTTTTCACTTCACACTTAACACTTCACATCACACTTCACACTTCACTTCACACTTCACACATTTCACTTCACTTCAAACTTCATACTTTTCACTTCACACTTCCCTTCACTTCACACTTCCCTTCACTTCACACTTCACTTCACACTTCACACTTTTCACTTCACTTCACACTTCACACTTCACACTTTTCACTTCACTTCACACTTCACACTTCACACTTTTCACTTCACACTTCACACTTCACTTTTCACTTTTTCACTTCGCTTCACACTTCACTCCACACTTCGCTTCACATCACACTTCACTTTTCACTTTTCACTTCACACCTCAGTTCACTTCACACTTTACACTTCACATTTTTCACTTTTCACTTCACACTTCGCTTCACTCCACACATCACACTTCAAACTTCGCTTCACTTCACACTTTGCTTCACTTCACACTTTTCACTTCACTTCACACTTCACACTTCGCTTCACTTCACACTTCACTTCACACTTTGCTTCATTTCACACTTCACAATTTGCTTCACTTCACTCTTCACTTCACTTCACACTTAACTCCACACTTTTCACTTCACTTCACACTTCACACTTCACTTCACTTCACTTCATTTCACTTTTCACTTTTCACACTTCACTTTTCACTTTCCACTTTTACCTTACACTTTACACTTCACTTTACACTTTACACACTTCACACTTCGCTTCACTTCACACTTCACTTCACTTCACACTTCGCTTCACTTCACACTACACACTTTGCTTCACTTCACACTTTACACACTTATCACTTTTCACTTCACACTTCGCTTCACATTTCACACTTCACACTTCATTTCAAACTTCACACTTCATCTCACACTTCACACTTCAAACTTTACTTCACTCTTCACACTTCACTTCACACTTCACACTACATTTTTCACTTCACACTTCACACTTCAATTCACTTCACACTTCACGCTTCACTTTTCACTTCACATTTCACACTTCACACTTCGCTTCAAACTTCACTTCACAGTCCACTTCACACTTCGCTTCACTTCACAATTCACACTTCACACTTTTCCCTTTTCACTTTTCACTTCACACTTCACACTTCGCTTCACTTCACACTTCGCTTCAACCCACACTTCACACTTCACACTTTGCTTCACTTCACACTTTGCTTCACTTCACACTTCACATTTCACACTTTTCACTTCACTTCACACTTCACACTTTGATTCACTTCACACTTCACACTTCGCTTCACACTTCACACTTTCCTTCACTTCCCACTTCACTTCACACTTCACACTTCGCTTCACTTCACACTTCGCTTCTCTTCACACTTCACTTTTCACTTTTCACTTCACACTTCACTTCACTTCACTTCACTTTTCACTTCACACTTCACACTTCGCTTCACTTCACACTACACACTTTGCTTCACTTCACACTTTACACACTTATCACTTTTCACTTCACACTTCGCTTCACATTTCACACTTCACACTTCATTTCAAACTTCACACTTCATCTCACACTTCACACTTCAAACTTTACTTCACTCTTCACACTTCACTTCACACTTCACACTACATTTTTCACTTCACACTTCACACTTCAATTCACTTCACACTTCACGCTTCACTTTTCACTTCACATTTCACACTTCACACTTCGCTTCAAACTTCACTTCACAGTCCACTTCACACTTCGCTTCACTTCACAATTCACACTTCACACTTTTCCCTTTTCACTTTTCACTTCACACTTCACACTTCGCTTCACTTCACACTTCGCTTCAACCCACACTTCACACTTCACACTTTGCTTCACTTCACACTTCACATTTCACACTTTTCACTTCACTTCACACTTCACACTTTGATTCACTTCACACTTCACACTTCGCTTCACACTTCGCTTCACACTTCACACTTTGCTTCACTTCCCACTTCACTTCACACTTCACACTTCGCTTCACTTCACACTTCACTTCACACTTCGCTTCTCTTCACACTTAACTTTTCACTTTTCACTTCACACTTCACTTCACTTCACTTCACTTTTCACTTCACACTTCACACTTTGCTTCACTTCACACTTCGCTTCACACTTCGCTTCACTTTACAATTCACACTTCACACTTCACTTCACTCCACACTTCACTTCACTTCACACTGCACACACTCCACACTTCACTTCACACTTCATAATCCACTTCACATTTCACTTTTCACTTCACACTTCACTTCACATTTCACTTTTCACTTCACACTTCACTTCACACTTCACTTTCCTCTTTACACTTCACACTTCACACTTCACTTCACACTTCACTTCTCACTTTTACCTTTCCCCTTCACACTTCACACTTCACACCAAACTTCACTTCACACTTCAAACTTCACACTTCACTTCACGCTTCGCTTCACTTCACACTTCACTTCACTTTTCACTTCACACTTCACTTCACAGTTCACTTCACACTTCACACTTCACTTTCCTCTTAACACTTCACACTTCACACTTCACTTCAAACTTCACTTCACACTTCACACTTCACTTCATGCTTCGCTTCACTTCACACTTCACGCTTCACACTTCACACTTCATATCCCACTTCACACTTCACACTTCACACTCTACTTCACACTTCGCTTCACTTCACACTTCATGCTTCACTTATCACTTCACACTTCACACTTCTCTTCAAACTTCACTTCACAGTTCGCTTCACACTTCACTTCACTTCACAATTCACACTTCACACTTCACTTCACACTTTTCACTTCACTTCACTTTTCACTTCACTTCACACTTCACACTTCACTTCAAACTTCACTTCACAGTTGTCTTCACACTTTGCTTTACTTCACTTCACACTTCACACTTTTCACTCCACTTCACACTTCACTTCACACTTCGCTTTTCACTTCATTTTTCACTTCACACTTCACTTCACAATTCACACTTCACACTTCACTTCACACTTTTCACTTCACTTCACTTTTCACTTCACACTTCACTTCACACTTCGCTTTTCACTTCATTTTTCACTTCACACTTCACTTCACTTCACAATTCACACTTCACACTTCACTTCACGCTTCGCTTCACTTCACACTTCACTTCACTTTTCACTTCACACTTCACTTCACACTTCACACACCACTTTCCTCTTAACACTTCACACTTTACACTTCACTTCACACTTCAATTTTCACTTTTAACTTTTCACTTCACCCTTCACACTTCACTTCAAACTTCACTTCACACTTCACACTTCACTTCATGCTTCGCTTCACTTCACACTTCACGCTTCACACTTCACACTTCATCTCCCACTTCACACTTCACACTTCATCTCCAACTTCACACTTCACACTTCACACTCTACTTCACACTTCGCTCCACTTCACACTTCACACTTCGCGCTTCACTTATCACTTCACACTTCACACTTCGCTTCACTTCACAATTCACACTTCACACTTCACTTCAAACTTCACTTCACAGTTCACTTCACACTTCGCTTCACTTCAAAGTTTGCTTCACACTTCGCTTCACTTCACAATTCACACTTCACACTTCACTTCACACTTTTCACTTCACTTCACTTTTCACTTCACTTCACACTTCACACTTCACTCCAAACTTCACTTCACAGTTCTCTTCACACTTTGCTTTACTTCACTTCACACTTCACACTTTTCACTCCACTTCACACTTCACTTCACACTTCGCTTTTCACTTCATTTTTCACTTCACACTTCACTTCACAATTCACACTTCACTTCACACTTTTCACTTCACTTCACTTTTCACTTCACACTTCACTTCACACTTCGCTTTTCACTTCATTTTTCACTTCACACTTCACTTCACTTCACAATTCACACTTCACACTTCACTTCACACTTTCCACTTCACTTCACTTTTCACTTCACTTCACACTTCGCTTCATTCACAATTCACACTTTGCTTCACACTTCGCTACACTTCACAATTCACACTTCACACTTCACTTCACTTCACACTTCACACACTTCACACTTCAGTTCACACTACATACTCCATTTCACACTTCACTTTTCACTTCACACTTCACTTCACATTTCACCCCACTATTCACACTTCGCTTCACACTTCACTTTTCACTTCATACTACACTTTACACTTCACACACTTCACTTCACACTTCACACTTCACTTTCCTCTTTACACTTTACACTTCACACTTCACACTTCACTTCACTTTTCACTTTTACCTTTCCCCTTCACTTCACACTACACACTTCACTTTCCTCTTTTCACTTCACACTTTACACTTCACACTTCGCTTCACTTCACACTTCGCTTCACTTCACACTTTACACACTTCACACTTCGCTTCACTTCACACTTTTAACTTTTCAATTTTCACTTTTCACTTATCACTTTTCACTTCAAACTTCGCTTCACTTCATACTCCACACTTCACACTTCGCTTCACTTCACACTTCATATTTCACACTTCGCTTCACCTCACACTCCACACTTCACACTTAACACTTTGCTTCACTTCACACTTCACACTTTACTTCACTTCACACTTCACACTTTTCACTTATCTTCACTTCACACTTCTCACTTCGCTTCACTTTACACTTCACTTCACGCTCCACACTTCACTTTTCACTTTACACACTTCACACTTCACTTCACAATTCACTTTTCAATTTTCACTTTACACTTTACACACTTCACACTTCACTTTTCACTTTTCACTTTTCACTTTTCATTTTGCTTCACTTCATACTCCGCTCTTCACACTTCGCTTCACTTCACACTTCACACTTTGCTCCACTTCACACTCCACACTTCACACTTCACACTTTGCTTCACTTCACACTTCACACTTTGCTTCACACTTCACACTTTTCGCTTTGCTTCACACTTCACACTTTGCTTCACACTTCACTTCACTTCACACTTCGCTTCACTTCATAATTCACTTCACACTTTGCTTCACTTCACACTTCACTTCACTTCACTTCACACTTCACTACACTCTTCGCTTCACTTCACACTTAACTTCACACTTTTCACTTCACATCACACTTCACACTTCACTTCACTTTACACTTCACTTTTCACTTTTCACACATCACTTTTCCCACTTTACTTCACTCTTCACACTTCACTTCACACTTCACACTTTACTTTTCACTTCACACTTCACACTTCATTTCACACTTCGCTTCACTTCACACTTCGCTTCACTTCACACTTCACACTTCACGTTTCAATTTTCACTCCACATTTCACACTTCACACTTCACACTTCGCTTCAAACTTCATTTCACAGTTCGCTTCACACTTCGCTTCACTTCACAATTCACATTCACACTTCAGTTCACACTTCGCTTCACTTCACAATTCATATTCACACTTCACTTCACACTTCACTTCACACTTTTCACTTCACTACACTTTTCACTTAACTTCATTTCACACTTCACACTTCACTTCAAACTTCACTTCACAGTTTGCTTCACCGTTTGCTTAACTTCACAATTCACACTTCACACTTCACTTCACACTTCACTTCACTTCTCACTTCACACTTCACACTTCAAACTTCGCTTCACTTCACACTTAAAACTTTGCTTCACTTCACAGTTCATACTTCACTTCACACTTCACACTTCACACTACACTTCACACTTCGCTTCACTTCACACTTCACACTTCACACTTCACTTCACACTTGACTTTTCACTTCACTATTCATACTTCACTTCACACTTCACTTTTCACGTCGAACTTCACTTCAATTTTCACTTCACACTTCACTTCACACTTCACAAACTTCAATTACCACTTCACACTTCACTTTCCTCTTTATACTTCACACTTCACACTTCACTTCACACTTCACTTTTCACTTTTAACTTCACACTTCACTTCACACTTCACACTACACACTTCACTTCACAATTCACACTTCACACTTCACTTTTTACTTCACACTTCACTTCACACTTTGCTTCACTTCACACTTCACACTTCATGCTTCACTTCACACTTCAAACTTCACTTTTCACTTCACACTTCACTTCACACTTCGCTTCACTTCACACTTCACACTTCACTTCACACTTCACTTCACACTTCACTTCACTTCACTTTTCACTTCACTTCACTTCACACTTCACTTCACATTTCACTTTTCATTTTTCACTCCACACTTCACTTCACACTTTGCTTCACTTCACACTTCACACTTCATGCTTCACTTCACACTTCACACTTCACTTTTCACTTCACACTTCACATCACACTTCGCTTCACTTCACACTTCACACTTTATGCTTCACTTTTCACTTCACAATTCACACATCGCACTTCACTTCACACTTCACTTTACACTTCACTTCTCTTTACTTTTCACTTAACTTCACTTCACACTTCACTTCACATTTCACTTTTCATTTTTCACTTCACACTTCACTTCACACTTCACCTCACTTCACATTTCACACTTCACACTTCACTTCAAACTTCACACTTCACACTTCGCTTCACATCACACTTCACTTCTCACTTTTCACTTTTCACTTCGCTTCACACTTCGCTTCACGCTTCAGTTCACTTCACATTTCACACTTCACACCTCACACTTCACTTCAAACTTCACACTTCATCTCATACTTCACACTTCACTCTTTACTTCACTCTTCACACTTCACTTCACACTTCACACTTCACTTTTCACTTCACACTTCACACTTCGCTTCACTTCACACTTCACGCTTCACTTTTCACTTCACATTTCACACTTCACACTTCACTTCAAACTTCACTTCACTTCTCACTTTACACTTCACACTTTACACTTCGCTTCACTTCACACTTCAAACTTTGCTTCACTTCACAGTTCATACTTCACTTCACACTTCACTGCACACTTGACTTTTCACTTCACATTTCACTTCACACTTCACTTTTCACTACACACTTCACTTTTCACTTCACACTTCACTTCACTTTTCACTTCACTTTTCACTTCACACTTCACACTTCGCTTCACTTCACACTTCACACTTCACTTTTCACTTCACAATTAACACTTCGCACTTCACTTCACACTTCACTTCACACTTCACTTTACACTTCACTTCACTTCACTTTTCACTTCACTTCACTTCACACTTCACTTCACATTTCACTTTTCATTTTTCACTCCACACTTCACTTCACACTTTGCTTCACTTCACACTTCACACTTCATGCTTCACTTCACACTTCACACTTCACTTTTCACTTCACACTTCACTTCACACTTCGCTTCACTTCACACTTCACACTTTATGCTTCACTTTTCACTTCACAATTCACACTTCGCACTTCACTTCACACTTCACTTTACACTTCACTTCACTTCACTTTTCACTTAACTTCACTTCACACTTCACTTCACATTTCACTTTTCATTTTTCACTTCACACTTCACTTCACACTTCACCTCACTTCACATTCCACACTTCACACTTCACTTCAAACTTCACACTTCACACTTCGCTTCACATCACACTTCACTTCCCACTTTTCACTTTTCACTTCGCTTCACACTTCGCTTCACACTTCAGTTCACTTCACATTTCACACTTCACACCTCACACTTCACTTCAAACTTCACACTTCATCTCATACTTCACACTTCACTCTTTACTTCACTCTTCACACTTCACTTCACACTTCACACTTCACTTTTCACTTCACACTTCGCTTCACTTCACACTTCACGCTTCACTTTTCACTTCACATTTCACACTTCACACTTCACTTCAAACTTCACTTCACTTCTCACTTTACACTTCACACTTCACACTTCGCTTCAATTCACACTTCAAACTTTGCTTCACTTCACAGTTCATACTTCACTTCACACTTCACTGCACACTTGACTTTTCACTTCACATTTCACTTCACACTTCACTTTTCACTACACACTTCACTTTTCACTTCACACTTCACTTCACTTTTCACTTCACACTTCACTTCACACTTCACAAACTTCAATTCACACTTCACACTTCACTTTCCTCTTTACACTTCACACTTCACTTCACACTTCACTTTTCACTTTTAACTTCACACTTCACAATTCACTTCAAACTTCACTTCACACTTCACACTTCACTTCACGCTTCACACTTCACACTTCATCTCACACTCCACACTTAACACTTCACTTCACACTTCACACTTCACTTCACACTTCGCACTTCACACTTCACTTCACTTCACACTTCACACTTCATGCTTCACTTTTCACTTCACACTTCACACTTCACACTTTGCTTCAAACTTCACTTCACTGTTCGCTTCAAACTTCGCTTCACTTCACAATTCACACTTCGCACTTCACTTCACACTTCACTTCACTTCACTTTACACTTCACTTCACTTCACACTTCACTTCACATGTCACTTTTCATTTTTCACTTCACACTTCACTTCACACTTAACCTCGCTTCACATTTCACACTTCACACTTCACTTCAAACTTCACACTTCACACTTCACACTTCACTTCACACTTTGCTTCACTTCACACTTCACACTTCGAACTTCACTTCACACTTCACACTTCACACTTCGCTTCACATCACACTTCACTTCTCACTTTTCACTTTTCACTTCGCTTCACACTTCGCTTCACATTTCACACTTCACACTTCATTTCTAACTTCTTACTTCATCTCACACTTCACACTTCAAACTTTACTTCACTCTTCACACTTCACTTCACACTTCACACTTCACTTTTCACTTCACACTTCACACTTCAATTCACTTCACACTTCATGCTTCACTTTTCCCTTCACATTTCACACTTCACACTTCGCTTCAAACTTCACTTCACAGTCCGCTTCACACTTAGCTTCACTTCACAATTCACACTTCACACTTTTCCCTTTTCACTTTTCACTTCACACTTCACACTTCGCTTCACTTCACACTTCGCTTCAACCCACACTTCACACTTCACACTTCGCTTCACTTCACACTTTGCTTCACTTCACACTTCACATTTCACACTTTTCACTTCACTTCACACTTCACACTTTGATTCACTTCACACTTCACACTTCGCTTCACACTTCACACTTTCCTTCACTTCCCACTTCACTTCACACTTCACACTTCGCTTCACTTCACACTTCGCTTCTCTTCACACTTCACTTTTCACTTTTCACTTCACACTTCACTTCACTTCACTTCACTTTTCACTTCACACTTCACACTTTGCTTCACTTCACACTTCGCTTCACTTCACACTTCACACTTCACTTCACACTTTGCTTCACTTCACACTTCGCTTCATTTCACACTTCACACTTCACACTTCACACTTCACACTTGACTACACACTTTTCACTTCACTTCACACTTCACACTTCACCTCACTTCACACTTCACACTTTACTTCACCTCACACTTCACATTTTCACTTTTCACTTTTCACTTTACACACTTCACACTTCGCTTCACACTTCGCTTAACTTCACACTTCGCTTCACACTTCAAACCTCACACTTTTCACTTCACACTTCACACTTCAAACTTTGCTTCACACTTTTCACTTCACACTTAACACTTCACATCACACTTCACACTTCACTTCACACTTCACACATTTCACTTCACTTCAAACTTCACACTTCCCTTCACTTCACACTTCACTTCACACTTCACACTTTTCACTTCACTTCACACTTCACACTTCACACTTTTCACTTCACTTCACACTTCACACTTTTCACTTCACACTTCACACTTCACTTTTCACTTTTTCACTTCGCTTCACACTTCACTCCACACTTCGCTTCACATCACACTTCACTTTTCACTTTTCACTTCACACCTCAGTTCACTTCACACTTCACATTTCACACTTTTCACTTCACTTCACACTTCACACTTTGATTCACTCCACACTTCACACTTCGCTTCACACTTCGCTTCACACTTCACACTTTGCTTCACTTCCCACTTCACTTCACACTTCACACTTCGCTTCACTTCACACTTCACTTCACACTTCGCTTCTCTTCACACTTAACTTTTCACTTTTCACTTCACACTTCACTTCACTTCACTTCACTTTTCACTTCACACTTCACACTTTGCTTCACTTCACACTTCGCTTCACACTTCGCTTCACTTTACAATTCACACTTCACACTTCACTTCACTCCACACTTCACTTCACTTCACACTGCACACACTCCACACTTCACTTCACACTTCATAATCCACTTCACATTTCACTTTTCACTTCACACTTCACTTCACATTTCACTTTTCACTTCACACTTCACTTCACACTTCACTTTCCTCTTTACACTTCACACTTCACACTTCACTTCACACTTCACTTCTCACTTTTACCTTTCCCCTTCACACTTCACACTTCACACCAAACTTCACTTCACACTTCAAACTTCACACTTCACTTCACGCTTCGCTTCACTTCACACTTCACTTCACTTTTCACTTCACACTTCACTTCACAGTTCACTTCACACTTCACACTTCACTTTCCTCTTAACACTTCACACTTTACACTTCACTTCACACTTCAATTTTCACTTTTAACTTTTCACTTCACACTTCACACTTCACTTCAAACTTCACTTCACACTTCACACTTCACTTCATGCTTCGCTTCACTTCACACTTCACGCTTCACACTTCACACTTCCTATCCCACTTCACACTTCACACTTCACACTTCACACTCTACTTCACACTTCGCTTCACTTCACACTTCATGCTTCACTTATCACTTCACACTTCACACTTCGCTTCAAACTTCACTTCACAGTTCGCTTCACACTTCGCTTCACTTCACAATTCACACTTCACACTTCACTTCACACTTTTCACTTCACTTCACTTTTCTCTTCACTTCACACTTCACACTTCACTTCAAACTTCACTTCACAGTTGTCTTCACACTTTGCTTTACTTCACTTCACACTTCACACTTTTCACTCCACTTCACACTTCACTTCACACTTCGCTTTTCACTTCATTTTTCACTTCACACTTCACTTCACAATTCACACTTCACACTTCACTTCACACTTTTCACTTCACTTCACTTTTCACTTCACACTTCACTTCACACTTCGCTTTTCACTTCATTTTTCACTTCACACTTCACTTCACTTCACAATTCACACTTCACACTTCACTTCACGCTTCGCTTCACTTCACACTTCACTTCACACTTCACACTCCACTTTCCTCTTAACACTTCACACTTTACACTTCACTTCACACTTCAATTTTCACTTTTAACTTTTCACTTCACACTTCACACTTTACTTCAAACTTCACTTCACACTTCACACTTCACTTCATGCTTCGCTTCACTTCACACTTCACGCTTCACACTTCACACTTCATCTCCCACTTCACACTTCACACTTCACACTCTACTTCACACTTCGCTTCACTTCACACTTCACACTTCACGCTTCACTTATCACTTCACACTTCACACTTCGCTTCAAACTTCACTTCACAGTTCGCTTCACACTTCGCTTCACTTCACAATTCACACTTCACACTTCACTTCAAACTTCACTTCACAGTTCACTTCACACTTCGCTTCACTTCAAAGTTCGCTTCACACTTCGCTTCACTTCACAATTCACACTTCACACTTCACTTCACACTTCTCTTCACAATTTTCACTCCACTTCACTTTTCACTTCACTTCACACTTCACACTTCACTTCAAACTTCACTTCACAGTTCTCTTCACACTTTGCTTTACTTCACTTCACACTTCACACTTTTCACTCCACTTCGCACTTCACTTCACACTTCGCTTTTCACTTCATTTTTCACTTCACACTTCACTTCACAATTCACACTTCACACTTCACTTCACACTTTTCACTTCACTTCACTTTTCACTTCACACTTCACTTCACACTTCGCTTTTCACTTCATTTTTCACTTCACACTTCACTTCACTTCACAATTCACACTTCACACTTCACTTCACACTTTCCACTTCACTTCACTTTTCACTTCACTTCACACTTCGCTTCATTCACAATTCACACTTTGCTTCACACTTCGCTACACTTCACAATTCACACTTCACACTTCACTTCACTTCACACTTCACACACTTCACACTTCAGTTCACACTACATACTCCATTTCACACTTCACTTTTCACTTCACACTTCACTTCACATTTCACCCCACTATTCACACTTCGCTTCACACTTCACTTTTTACTTCATACTACACTTTACACTTCACACACTTCACTTCACACTTCACACTTCACACTTCACTTTCCTCTTTACACTTCACACTTCACACTTCACTTCACTTTTCACTTTTACCTTTCCCCTTCACTTCACACTACACACTTCACTTTCCTCTTTTCACTTCACACTTTACACTTCACACTTCGCTTCACTTCACACTTTGCTTCACTTCACACTTCATGCTTCACTTCACACTTCACACTTCACTTTTCACTTCACACTTCACTTCACACTTCGCTTCACTTCACACTTCACACTTCACTTTTCACTTCACAATTAACACTTCGCACTTCACTTCACACTTCATTTCACACTTCACTTTACACTTCACTTCACTTCACTTCACTTTTCACTTCACTTCACTTCACACTTCACTTCACATTTCACTTTTCATTTTTCACTCCACACTTCACTTCACACTTCGCTTCACTTCACACTTTACACACTTCACACTTCGCTTCACTTCACACTTTTAACTTTTCAATTTTCACTTTTCACTTATCACTTTTCACTTCAAACTTCGCTTCACTTCATACTCCACACTTCACACTTCGCTTCACTTCACACTTCATATTTCACACTTCGCTTCACCTCACACTCCACACTTCACACTTAACACTTTGCTTCACTTCACACTTCACACTTTACTTCACTTCACACTTCACACTTTTCACTTATCTTCACTTCACACTTCTCACTTCGCTTCACTTTACACTTCACTTCACGCTTCACACTTCACTTTTCACTTTACACACTTCACACTTCACTTCACAATTCACTTTTCAATTTTCACTTTACACTTTACACACTTCACACTTCACTTTTCACTTTTCACTTTTCACTTTTCATTTTGCTTCACTTCATACTCCGCTCTTCACACTTCGCTTCACTTCACACTTCACACTTTGCTCCACTTCACACTCCACACTTCACACTTCACACTTTGCTTCACTTCACACTTCACACTTTGCTTCACACTTCACACTTTTCGCTTTGCTTCACACTTCACACTTTGCTTCACACTTCACTTCACTTCACACTTCGCTTCACTTCATAATTCACTTCACACTTTGCTTCACTTCACACTTCACTTCACTTCACTTCACACTTCACTACACTCTTCGCTTCACTTCACACTTAACTTCACACTTTTCACTTCACATCACACTTCACACTTCACTTCACTTCACTTTACACTTCACTTTTCACTTTTCACACATCACTTTTCCCACTTTACTTCACTCTTCACACTTCACTTCACACTTCACACTTTACTTTTCACTTCACACTTCACACTTCATGCTTCACTTCACACTTCACACTTCACTTTTCACTTCACACTTCACTTCACACTTCGCTTCACTTCACACTTCACACTTTATGCTTCACTTTTCACTTCACAATTCACACTTCGCACTTCACTTCACACTTCACTTTACACTTCACTTCACTTCACTTTTCACTTAACTTCACTTCACACTTCACTTCACATTTCACTTTTCATTTTTCACTTCACACTTCACTTCACACTTCACCTTACTTCACATTCCACACTTCACACTTCACTTCAAACTTCACACTTCACACTTCGCTTCACATCACACTTCACTTCCCACTTTTCACTTTTCACTTCGCTTCACACTTCGCTTCACACTTCAGTTCACTTCACATTTCACACTTCACACCTCACACTTCACTTCAAACTTCACACTTCATCTCATACTTCACACTTCACTCTTTACTTCACTCTTCACACTTCACTTCACACTTCACACTTCACTTTTCACTTCACACTTCGCTTCACTTCACACTTCACGCTTCACTTTTCACTTCACATTTCACACTTCACACTTCACTTCAAACTTCACTTCACTTCTCACTTTACACTTCACACTTCACACTTCGCTTCACTTCACACTTCAAACTTTGCTTCACTTCACAGTTCATACTTCACTTCACACTTCACTGCACACTTGACTTTTCACTTCACATTTCACTTCACACTTCACTTTTCACTACACACTTCACTTTTCACTTCACACTTCACTTCACTTTTCACTTCACACTTCACTTCACACTTCACAAACTTCAATTCACACTTCACACTTCACTTTCCTCTTTACACTTCACACTTCACTTCACACTTCACTTTTCACTTTTAACTTCACACTTCACAATTCACTTCAAACTTCACTTCACACTTCACACTTCACTTCACGCTTCACACTTCACACTTCATCTCACACTCCACACTTAACACTTCACTTCACACTTCACACTTCACTTCACACTTCGCACTTCACACTTCACTTCACTTCACACTTCACACTTCATGCTTCACTTTTCACTTCACACTTCACACTTCACACTTTGCTTCAAACTTCACTTCACTGTTCGCTTCAAACTTCGCTTCACTTCACAATTCACACTTCGCACTTCACTTCACACTTCACTTCACTTCACTTTACACTTCACTTCACTTCACACTTCACTTCACATGTCACTTTTCATTTTTCACTTCACACTTCACTTCACACTTAACCTCGCTTCACATTTCACACTTCACACTTCACTTCAAACTTCACACTTCACACTTCACACTTCACTTCACACTTTGCTTCACTTCACACTTCACACTTCGAACTTCACTTCACACTTCACACTTCACACTTCGCTTCACATCACACTTCACTTCTCACTTTTCACTTTTCACTTCGCTTCACACTTCGCTTCACATTTCACACTTCACACTTCATTTCTAACTTCTTACTTCATCTCACACTTCACACTTCAAACTTTACTTCACTCTTCACACTTCACTTCACACTTCACACTTCACTTTTCACTTCACACTTCACACTTCAATTCACTTCACACTTCATGCTTCACTTTTCCCTTCACATTTCACACTTCACACTTCGCTTCAAACTTCACTTCACAGTCCGCTTCACACTTAGCTTCACTTCACAATTCACACTTCACACTTTTCCCTTTTCACTTTTCACTTCACACTTCACACTTCGCTTTACTTCACACTTCGCTTCAACCCACACTTCACACTTCACACTTCGCTTCACTTCACACTTTGCTTCACTTCACACTTCACATTTCACACTTTTCACTTCACTTCACACTTCACACTTTGATTCACTTCACACTTCACACTTCGCTTCACTTCACACTTCGCTTCTCTTCACACTTCACTTTTCACTTTTCACTTCACACTTCACTTCACTTCACTTCACTTTTCACTTCACACTTCACACTTTGCTTCACTTCACACTTCGCTTCACTTCACACTTCACACTTCACTTCACACTTTGCTTCACTTCACACTTCGCTTCATTTCACACTTCACACTTCACACTTCACACTTCACACTTGACTACACACTTTTCACTTCACTTCACACTTCACACTTCACCTCACTTCACACTTCACACTTTACTTCACCTCACACTTCACATTTTCACTTTTCACTTTTCACTTTACACACTTCACACTTCGCTTCACACTTCGCTTAACTTCACACTTCGCTTCACACTTCAAACCTCACACTTTTCACTTCACACTTCACACTTCAAACTTTGCTTCACACTTTTCACTTCACACTTAACACTTCATATCACACTTCACACTTCACTTCACACTTCACACATTTCACTTCACTTCAAACTTCACACTTTTCACTTCACACTTCCCTTCACTTCACACTTCACTTCACACTTCACACTTTTCACTTCACTTCACACTTCACACTTCACACTTTTCACTTCACTTCACACTTCACACTTCACACTTTTCACTTCACACTTCACACTTCACTTTTCACTTTTTCACTTCGCTTCACACTTCACTCCACACTTCGCTTCACATCAAACTTCACTTTTCACTTTTCACTTCACACCTCAGTTCACTTCACACTTCACACTTCACATTTTTCACTTTTCACTTCACACTTCGCTTCACTCCACACATCACACTTCAAACTTCGCTTCACTTCACACTTTGCTTCACTTCACACTTTTCACTTCACTTCACACTTCGCTTCACTTCACACTTCACTTCACACTTTGCTTCATTTCACACTTCACAATTTGCTTCACTTCACTCTTCACTTCACTTCACACTTAACTCCACACTTTTCACTTCACTTCACACTTCACACTTCACTTCACTTCACTTCATTTCACTTTTCACTTTTCACACTTCACTTTTCACTTTCCACTTTTACCTTACACTTTACACTTAACTTTACACTTTACACACTTCACACTTCGCTTCACTTCACACTTCACTTCACTTCACACTTCGCTTCACTTCACACTACACACTTTGCTTCACTTCACACTTTACACACTTATCACTTTTCACTTCACACTTCGCTTCACATTTCACACTTCACACTTCATTTCAAACTTCACACTTCATCTCACACTTCACACTTCAAACTTTACTTCACTCTTCACACTTCACTTCACACTTCACACTACATTTTTCACTTCACACTTCACACTTCAATTCACTTCACACTTCACGCTTCACTTTTCACTTCACATTTCACACTTCACACTTCGCTTCAAACTTCACTTCACAGTCCACTTCACACTTCGCTTCACTTCACAATTCACACTTCACACTTTTCCCTTTTCACTTTTCACTTCACACTTCACACTTCGCTTCACTTCACACTTCGCTTCAACCCACACTTCACACTTCACACTTTGCTTCACTTCACACTTTGCTTCACTTCACACTTCACATTTCACACTTTTCACTTCACTTCACACTTCACACTTTGATTCACTTCACACTTCACACTTCGCTTCACACTTCACACTTTCCTTCACTTCCCACTTCACTTCACACTTCACACTTCGCTTCACTTCACACTTCGCTTCTCTTCACACTTCACTTTTCACTTTTCACTTCACACTTCACTTCACTTCACTTCACTTTTCACTTCACACTTCACACTTCGCTTCACTTCACACTATACACTTTGCTTCACTTCACACTTTACACACTTATCACTTTTCACTTCACACTTCGCTTCACATTTCACACTTCACACTTCATTTCAAACTTCACACTTCATCTCACACTTCACACTTCAAACTTTACTTCACTCTTCACACTTCACTTCACACTACATTTTTCACTTCACACTTCACACTTCAATTCACTTCACACTTCACGCTTCACTTTTCACTTCACATTTCACACTTCACACTTCGCTTCAAACTTCACTTCACAGTCCACTTCACACTTCGCTTCACTTCACAATTCACACTTCACACTTTTCCCTTTTCACTTTTCACTTCACACTTCACACTTCGCTTCACTTCACACTTCGCTTCAACCCACACTTCACACTTCACACTTTGCTTCACTTCACACTTCACATTTCACACTTTTCACTTCACTTCACACTTCACACTTTGATTCACTTCACACTTCACACTTCGCTTCACACTTCGCTTCACACTTCACACTTTGCTTCACTTCCCACTTCACTTCACACTTCACACTTCGCTTCACTTCACACTTCACTTCACACTTCGCTTCTCTTCACACTTAACTTTTCACTTTTCACTTCACACTTCACTTCACTTCACTTCACTTTTCACTTCACACTTCACACTTTGCTTCACTTCACACTTCGCTTCACACTTCGCTTCACTTTACAATTCACACTTCACACTTCACTTCACTCCACACTTCACTTCACTTCACACTGCACACACTCCACACTTCACTTCACACTTCATAATCCACTTCACATTTCACTTTTCACTTCACACTTCACTTCACATTTCACTTTTCACTTCACACTTCACTTCACACTTCACTTTCCTCTTTACACTTCACACTTCACACTTCACTTCACACTTCACTTCTCACTTTTACCTTTCCCCTTCACACTTCACACTTCACACCAAACTTCACTTCACACTTCAAACTTCACACTTCACTTCACGCATCGCTTCACTTCACACTTCACTTCACTTTTCACTTCACACTTCACTTCACAGTTCACTTCACACTTCACACTTCACTTTCCTCTTAACACTTCACACTTCACACTTCACTTCAAACTTCACTTCACACTTCACACTTCACTTCATGCTTCGCTTCACTTCACACTTCACGCTTCACACTTCACACTTCATATCCCACTTCACACTTCACACTTCACACTCTACTTCACACTTCGCTTCACTTCACACTTCATGCTTCACTTATCACTTCACACTTCACACTTCTCTTCAAACTTCACTTCACAGTTCGCTTCACACTTCACTTCACTTCACAATTCACACTTCACACTTCACTTCACACTTTTCACTTCACTTCACTTTTCACTTCACTTCACACTTCACACTTCACTTCAAACTTCACTTCACAGTTGTCTTCACACTTTGCTTTACTTCACTTCACACTTCACACTTTTCACTCCACTTCACACTTCACTTCACACTTCGCTTTTCACTTCATTTTTCACTTCACACTTCACTTCACAATTCACACTTCACACTTCACTTCACACTTTTCACTTCACTTCACTTTTCACTTCACACTTCACTTCACACTTCGCTTTTCACTTCATTTTTCACTTCACACTTCACTTCACTTCACAATTCACACTTCACACTTCACTTCACGCTTCGCTTCACTTCACACTTCACTTCACTTTTCACTTCACACTTCACTTCACACTTCACACACCACTTTCCTCTTAACACTTCACACTTTACACTTCACTTCACACTTCAATTTTCACTTTTAACTTTTCACTTCACCCTTCACACTTCACTTCAAACTTCACTTCACACTTCACACTTCACTTCATGCTTCGCTTCACTTCACACTTCACGCTTCACACTTCACACTTCATCTCCCACTTCACACTTCACACTTCACACTTCATCTCCAACTTCACACTTCACACTTCACACTCTACTTCACACTTCGCTTCACTTCACACTTCACACTTCGCGCTTCACTTATCACTTCACACTTCACAATTCACACTTCACACTTCACTTCAAACTTCACTTCACAGTTCACTTCACACTTCGCTTCACTTCAAAGTTTGCTTCACACTTCGCTTCACTTCACAATTCACACTTCACACTTCACTTCACACTTTTCACTTCACTTCACTTTTCACTTCACTTCACACTTCACACTTCACTCCAAACTTCACTTCACAGTTCTCTTCACACTTTGCTTTACTTCACTTCACACTTCACACTTTTCACTCCACTTCACACTTCACTTCACACTTCGCTTTTCACTTCATTTTTCACTTCACACTTCACTTCACAATTCACACTTCACACTTCACTTCACACTTTTCACTTCACTTCACTTTTCACTTCACACTTCACTTCACACTTCGCTTTTCACTTCATTTTTCACTTCACACTTCACTTCACTTCACAATTCACACTTCACACTTCACTTCACACTTTCCACTTCACTTCACTTTTCACTTCACTTCACACTTCGCTTCATTCACAATTCACACTTTGCTTCACACTTCGCTACACTTCACAATTCACACTTCACACTTCACTTCACTTCACACTTCACACACTTCACACTTCAGTTCACACTACATACTCCATTTCACACTTCACTTTTCACTTCACACTTCACTTCACATTTCACCCCACTATTCACACTTCGCTTCACACTTCACTTTTCACTTCATACTACACTTTACACTTCACACACTTCACTTCACACTTCACACTTCACTTTCCTCTTTACACTTTACACTTCACACTTCACACTTCACTTCACTTTTCACTTTTACCTTTCCCCTTCACTTCACACTACACACTTCACTTTCCTCTTTTCACTTCACACTTTACACTTCACACTTCGCTTCACTTCACACTTCGCTTCACTTCACACTTTACACACTTCACACTTCGCTTCACTTCACACTTTTAACTTTTCAATTTTCACTTTTCACTTATCACTTTTCACTTCAAACTTCGCTTCACTTCATACTCCACACTTCACACTTCGCTTCACTTCACACTTCACATTTCACACTTCGCTTCACCTCACACTCCACACTTCACACTTAACACTTTGCTTCACTTCACACTTCACACTTTACTTCACTTCACACTTCACACTTTTCACTTATCTTCACTTCACACTTCTCACTTCGCTTCACTTTACACTTCACTTCACGCTTCACACTTCACTTTTCACTTTACACACTTCACACTTCACTTCACAATTCACTTTTCAATTTTCACTTTACACTTTACACACTTCACACTTCACTTTTCACTTTTCACTTTTCACTTTTCATTTTGCTTCACTTCATACTCCGCTCTTCACACTTCGCTTCACTTCACACTTCACACTTTGCTCCACTTCACACTCCACACTTCACACTTCACACTTTGCTTCACTTCACACTTCACACTTTGCTTCACACTTCACACTTTTCGCTTTGCTTCACACTTCACACTTTGCTTCACACTTCACTTCACTTCACACTTCGCTTCACTTCATAATTCACTTCACACTTTGCTTCACTTCACACTTCACTTCACTTCACTTCACACTTCACTACACTCTTCGCTTCACTTTACACTTAACTTCACACTTTTCACTTCACATCACACTTCACACTTCACTTCACTTCACTTTACACTTCACTTTTCACTCTTCACACTTCACTTCACACTTCACACTTTACTTTTCACTTCACACTTCACACTTCATTTCACACTTCGCTTCACTTCACACTTCGCTTCACTTCACACTTCACACTTCACGCTTCAATTTTCACTCCACATTTCACACTTCACACTTCACACTTCGCTTCAAACTTCATTTCACAGTTCGCTTCACACTTCGCTTCACTTCACAATTCACATTCACACTTCAGTTCACACTTCGCTTCACTTCACAATTCATATTCACACTTCACTTCACACTTCACTTCACACTTTTCACTTCACTACACTTTTCACTTAACTTCATTTCACACTTCACACTTCACTTCAAACTTCACTTCACAGTTTGCTTCACAGTTTGCTTCACTTCACAATTCACACTTCACACTTCACTTCACACTTCACTTCACTTCTCACTTCACACTTCACACTTCAAACTTCGCTTCACTTCACACTTAAAACTTTGCTTCACTTCACAGTTCATACTTCACTTCACACTTCACACTACACTTCACACTTCGCTTCACTTCACACTTCACACTTCACACTTCACTTCACACTTGACTTTTCACTTCACTATTCATACTTCACTTCACACTTCACTTTTCACGTCGAACTTCACTTCAATTTTCACTTCACACTTCACTTCACACTTCACAAACTTCAATTACCACTTCACACTTCACTTTCCTCTTTATACTTCACACTTCACACTTCACTTCACACTTCACTTTTCACTTTTAACTTCACACTTCACTTCACACTTCACACTACACACTTCACTTCACAATTCACACTTCACACTTCACTTTTTACTTCACACTTCACTTCACACTTTGCTTCACTTCACACTTCACACTTCATGCTTCACTTCACACTTCACACTTCACTTTTCACTTCACACTTCACTTCACACTTCGCTTCACTTCACACTTCACACTTCACTTCACACTTCACTTCACACTTCACTTCACTTCACTTCTCACTTCACTTCACTTCACACTTCACTTCACATTTCACTTTTCATTTTTCACTCCACACTTCACTTCACACTTTGCTTCACTTCACACTTCACACTTCATGCTTCACTTCACACTTCACACTTCACTTTTCACTTCACACTTCACATCACACTTCGCTTCACTTCACACTTCACACTTTATGCTTCACTTTTCACTTCACAATTCACACATCGCACTTCACTTCACACTTCACTTTACACTTCACTTCACTTTACTTTTCACTTAACTTCACTTCACACTTCACTTCACATTTCACTTTTCATTTTTCACTTCACACTTCACTTCACACTTCACCTCACTTCACATTTCACACTTCACACTTCACTTCAAACTTCACACTTCACACTTCGCTTCACATCACACTTCACTTCTCACTTTTCACTTTTCACTTCGCTTCACACTTCGCTTCACACTTCAGTTCACTTCACATTTCACACTTCACACCTCACACTTCACTTCAAACTTCACACTTCATCTCATACTTCACACTTCACTCTTTACTTCACTCTTCACACTTCACTTCACACTTCACACTTCACTTTTCACTTCACACTTCACACTTCGCTTCACTTCACACTTCACGCTTCACTTTTCACTTCACATTTCACACTTCACACTTCACTTCAAACTTCACTTCACTTCTCACTTTACACTTCACACTTCACACTTCGCTTCACTTCACACTTCAAACTTTGCTTCACTTCACAGTTCATACTTCACTTCACACTTCACTGCACACTTGACTTTTCACTTCACATTTCACTTCACACTTCACTTTTCACTACACACTTCACTTTTCACTTCACACTTCACTTCACTTTTCACTTCACTTTTCACTTCACACTTCACACTTCGCTTCACTTCACACTTCACACTTCACTTTTCACTTCACAATTAACACTTCGCACTTCACTTCACACTTCACTTCACACTTCACTTTACACTTCACTTCACTTCACTTTTCACTTCACTTCACTTCACACTTCACTTCACATTTCACTTTTCATTTTTCACTCCACACTTCACTTCACACTTTGCTTCACTTCACACTTCACACTTCATGCTTCACTTCACACTTCACACTTCACTTTTCACTTCACACTTCACTTCACACTTCGCTTCACTTCACACTTCACACTTTATGCTTCACTTTTCACTTCACAATTCACACTTCGCACTTCACTTCACACTTCACTTTACACTTCACTTCACTTCACTTTTCACTTAACTTCACTTCACACTTCACTTCACATTTCACTTTTCATTTTTCACTTCACACTTCACTTCACACTTCACCTCACTTCACATTCCACACTTCACACTTCACTTCAAACTTCACACTTCACACTTCGCTTCACATCACACTTCACTTCCCACTTTTCACTTTTCACTTCGCTTCACACTTCGCTTCACACTTCAGTTCACTTCACATTTCACACTTCACACCTCACACTTCACTTCAAACTTCACACTTCATCTCATACTTCACACTTCACTCTTTACTTCACTCTTCACACTTCACTTCACACTTCACACTTCACTTTTCACTTCACACTTCGCTTCACTTCACACTTCACGCTTCACTTTTCACTTCACATTTCACACTTCACACTTCACTTCAAACTTCACTTCACTTCTCACTTTACACTTCACACTTCACACTTCGCTTCACTTCACACTTCAAACTTTGCTTCACTTCACAGTTCATACTTCACTTCACACTTCACTGCACACTTGACTTTTCACTTCACATTTCACTTCACACTTCACTTTTCACTACACACTTCACTTTTCACTTCACACTTCACTTCACTTTTCACTTCACACTTCACTTCACACTTCACAAACTTCAATTCACACTTCACACTTCACTTTCCTCTTTACACTTCACACTTCACTTCACACTTCACTTTTCACTTTTAACTTCACACTTCACAATTCACTTCAAACTTCACTTCACACTTCACACTTCACTTCACGCTTCACACTTCACACTTCATCTCACACTCCACACTTAACACTTCACTTCACACTTCACACTTCACTTCACACTTCGCACTTCACACTTCACTTCACTTCACACTTCACACTTCATGCTTCACTTTTCACTTCACACTTCACACTTCACACTTTGCTTCAAACTTCACTTCACTGTTCGCTTCAAACTTCGCTTCACTTCACAATTCACACTTCGCACTTCACTTCACACTTCACTTCACTTCACTTTACACTTCACTTCACTTCACACTTCACTTCACATGTCACTTTTCATTTTTCACTTCACACTTCACTTCACACTTAACCTCGCTTCACATTTCACACTTCACTTCAAACTTCACACTTCACACTTCACACTTCACTTCACACTTTGCTTCACTTCACACTTCACACTTCGAACTTCACTTCACACTTCACACTTCACACTTCGCTTCACATCACACTTCACTTCTCACTTTTCACTTTTCACTTCGCTTCACACTTCGCTTCACATTTCACACTTCACACTTCATTTCTAACTTCTTACTTCATCTCACACTTCACACTTCAAACTTTACTTCACTCTTCACACTTCACTTCACACTTCACACTTCACTTTTCACTTCACACTTCACACTTCAATTCACTTCACACTTCATGCTTCACTTTTCCCTTCACATTTCACACTTCACACTTCGCTTCAAACTTCACTTCACAGTCCGCTTCACACTTAGCTTCACTTCACAATTCACACTTCACACTTTTCCCTTTTCACTTTTCACTTCACACTTCACACTTCGCTTCACTTCACACTTCGCTTCAACCCACACTTCACACTTCACACTTCGCTTCACTTCACACTTTGCTTCACTTCACACTTCACATTTCACACTTTTCACTTCACTTCACACTTCACACTTTGATTCACTTCACACTTCACACTTCGCTTCACACTTCACACTTTCCTTCACTTCCCACTTCACTTCACACTTCACACTTCGCTTCACTTCACACTTCGCTTCTCTTCACACTTCACTTTTCACTTTTCACTTCACACTTCACTTCACTTCACTTCACTTCACTTTTCACTTCACACTTCACACTTTGCTTCACTTCACACTTCGCTTCACTTCACACTTCACACTTCACTTCACACTTTGCTTCACTTCACACTTCGCTTCATTTCACACTTCACACTTCACACTTCACACTTCACACTTGACTACACACTTTTCACTTCACTTCACACTTCACACTTCACCTCACTTCACACTTCACACTTTACTTCACCTCACACTTCACATTTTCACTTTTCACTTTTCACTTTACACACTTCACACTTCGCTTCACACTTCGCTTAACTTCACACTTCGCTTCACACTTCAAACCTCACACTTTTCACTTCACACTTCACACTTCAAACTTTGCTTCACACTTTTCACTTCACACTTAACACTTCACATCACACTTCACACTTCACTTCACACTTCACACATTTCACTTCACTTCAAACTTCACACTTTTCACTTCACACTTCCCTTCACTTCACACTTCACTTCACACTTCACACTTTTCACTTCACTTCACACTTCACACTTCACACTTTTCACTTCACTTCACACTTCACACTTCACACTTTTCACTTCACACTTCACACTTCACTTTTCACTTTTTCACTTCGCTTCACACTTCACTCCACACTTCGCTTCACATCACACTTCACTTTTCACTTTTCACTTCACACCTCAGTTCACTTCACACTTCACACTTCACATTTTTCACTTTTCACTTCACACTTCGCTTCACTCCACACATCACACTTCAAACTTCGCTTCACTTCACACTTTGCTTCACTTCACACTTTTCACTTCACTTCACACTTCACACTTCGCTTCACTTCACACTTCACTTCACACTTTGCTTCATTTCACACTTCACAATTTGCTTCACTTCACTCTTCACTTCACTTCACACTTAACTCCACACTTTTCACTTCACTTCACACTTCACACTTCACTTCACTTCACTTCATTTCACTTTTCACTTTTCACACTTCACTTTTCACTTTCCACTTTTACCTTACACTTTACACTTCACTTTACACTTTACACACTTCACACTTCGCTTCACTTCACACTTCACTTCACTTCACACTTCGCTTCACTTCACACTACACACTTTGCTTCACTTCACACTTTACACACTTATCACTTTTCACTTCACACTTCGCTTCACATTTCACACTTCACACTTCATTTCAAACTTCACACTTCATCTCACACTTCACACTTCAAACTTTACTTCACTCTTCACACTTCACTTCACACTTCACACTACATTTTTCACTTCACACTTCACACTTCAATTCACTTCACACTTCACGCTTCACTTTTCACTTCACATTTCACACTTCACACTTCGCTTCAAACTTCACTTCACAGTCCACTTCACACTTCGCTTCACTTCACAATTCACACTTCACACTTTTCCCTTTTCACTTTTCACTTCACACTTCACACTTCGCTTCACTTCACACTTCGCTTCAACCCACACTTCACACTTCACACTTTGCTTCACTTCACACTTTGCTTCACTTCACACTTCACATTTCACACTTTTCACTTCACTTCACACTTCACACTTTGATTCACTTCACACTTCACACTTCGCTTCACACTTCACACTTTCCTTCACTTCCCACTTCACTTCACACTTCACACTTCGCTTCACTTCACACTTCGCTTCTCTTCACACTTCACTTTTCACTTTTCACTTCACACTTCACTTCACTTCACTTCACTTTTCACTTCACACTTCACACTTCGCTTCACTTCACACTACACACTTTGCTTCACTTCACACTTTACACACTTATCACTTTTCACTTCACACTTCGCTTCACATTTCACACTTCACACTTCATTTCAAACTTCACACTTCATCTCACACTTCACACTTCAAACTTTACTTCACTCTTCACACTTCACTTCACACTTCACACTACATTTTTCACTTCACACTTCACACTTCAATTCACTTCACACTTCACGCTTCACTTTTCACTTCACATTTCACACTTCACACTTCGCTTCAAACTTCACTTCACAGTCCACTTCACACTTCGCTTCACTTCACAATTCACACTTCACACTTTTCCCTTTTCACTTTTCACTTCACACTTCACACTTCGCTTCACTTCACACTTCGCTTCAACCCACACTTCACACTTCACACTTTGCTTCACTTCACACTTCACATTTCACACTTTTCACTTCACTTCACACTTCACACTTTGATTCACTTCACACTTCACGCTTCGCTTCACACTTCGCTTCACACTTCACACTTTGCTTCACTTCCCACTTCACTTCACACTTCGCTTCACTTCACACTTCACTTCACACTTCGCTTCTCTTCACACTTAACTTTTCACTTTTCACTTCACACTTCACTTCACTTCACTTCACTTTTCACTTCACACTTCACACTTTGCTTCACTTCACACTTCGCTTCACACTTCGCTTCACTTTACAATTCACACTTCACACTTCACTTCACTCCACACTTCACTTCACTTCACACTGCACACACTCCACACTTCACTTCACACTTCATAATCCACTTCACATTTCACTTTTCACTTCACACTTCACTTCACACTTCACTTTCCTCTTTACACTTTACACTTCACACTTCACTTCACACTTCACTTCTCACTTTTACCTTTCCCCTTCACACTTCACACTTCACACCAAACTTCACTTCACACTTCAAACTTCACACTTCACTTCACGCTTCGCTTCACTTCACACTTCACTTCACTTTTCACTTCACACTTCACTTCACAGTTCACTTCACACTTCACACTTCACTTTCCTCTTAACACTTCACACTTTACACTTCACTTCACACTTCAATTTTCACTTTTAACTTTTCACTTCACACTTCACACTTCACTTCAAACTTCACTTCACACTTCACACTTCACTTCATGCTTCGCTTCACTTCACACTTCACGCTTCACACTTCACACTTCATATCCCACTTCACACTTCACACTTCACACTTCACACTCTACTTCACACTTCGCTTCACTTCACACTTCATGCTTCACTTATCACTTCACACTTCACACTTCGCTTCAAACTTCACTTCACAGTTCGCTTCACACTTCGCTTCACTTCACAATTCACACTTCACACTTCACTTCACACTTTTCACTTCACTTCACTTTTCACTTCACTTCACACTTCACACTTCACTTCAAACTTCACTTCACAGTTGTCTTCACACTTTGCTTTACTTCACTTCACACTTCACACTTTTCACTCCACTTCACACTTCACTTCACACTTCGCTTTTCACTTCATTTTTCACTTCACACTTCACTTCACAATTCACACTTCACACTTCACTTCACACTTTTCACTTCACTTCACTTTTCACTTCACACTTCACTTCACACTTCGCTTTTCACTTCATTTTTCACTTCACACTTCACTTCACTTCACAATTCACACTTCACACTTCACTTCACGCTTCGCTTCACTTCACACTTCACTTCACTTTTCACTTCACACTTCACTTCACACTTCACACACCACTTTCCTCTTAACACTTCACACTTTACACTTCACTTCACACTTCAATTTTCACTTTTAACTTTTCACTTCACCCTTCACACTTCACTTCAAACTTCACTTCACACTTCACACTTCACTTCATGCTTAGCTTCACTTCAAACTTCACGCTTCACACTTCACACTTCATCTCCCACTTCACACTTCACACTTCATCTCCAACTTCACACTTCACACTTCACACTCTACTTCACACTTCGCTTCACTTCACACTTCACACTTCACGCTCCACTTATCACTTCACACTTCACACTCCGCTTCACTTCACAATTCACACTTCACACTTCACTTCAAACTTCACTTCACAGTTCACTTCACACTTCGCTTCACTTCAAAGTTTGCTTCACACTTCGCTTCACTTCACAATTCACACTTCACACTTCACTTCACATTTTTCACTTCAATTCACTTTTCACTTCACTTCACACTTCACACTTCACTCCAAACTTCACTTCACAGTTCTCTTCACACTTTGCTTTACTTCACTTCACACTTCACACTTTTCACTCCACTTCACACTTCACTTCACACTTCGCTTTTCACTTCATTTTTCACTTCACACTTCACTTCACAATTCACACTTCACACTTCACTTCACACTTTTCACTTCACTTCACTTTTCACTTCACACTTCACTTCACACTTCGCTTTTCACTTCATTTTTCACTTCACACTTCACTTCACTTCACAATTCACACTTCACACTTCACTTCACACTTTCCACTTCACTTCACTTTTCACTTCACTTCACACTTCGCTTCATTCACAATTCACACTTTGCTTCACACTTCGCTACACTTCACAATTCACACTTCACACTTCACTTCACTTCACACTTCACACACTTCACACTTCAGTTCACACTACATACTCCATTTCACACTTCACTTTTCACTTCACACTTCACTTCACATTTCACCCCACTATTCACACTTCGCTTCACACTTCACTTTTCACTTCATACTACACTTTACACTTCACACACTTCACTTCACACTTCACACTTCACTTTCCTCTTTACACTTTACACTTCACACTTCACACTTCACTTCACTTTTCACTTTTACCTTTCCCCTTCACTTCACACTACACACTTCACTTTCCTCTTTTCACTTCACACTTTACACTTCACACTTCGCTTCACTTCACACTTCGCTTCACTTCACACTTTACACACTTCACACTTCGCTTCACTTCACACTTTTAACTTTTCAATTTTCACTTTTCACTTATCACTTTTCACTTCAAACTTCGCTTCACTTCATACTCCACACTTCACACTTCGCTTCACTTCACACTTCATATTTCACACTTCGCTTCACCTCACACTCCACACTTCACACTTAACACTTTGCTTCACTTCACACTTCACACTTTACTTCACTTCACACTTCACACTTTTCACTTATCTTCACTTCACACTTCTCACTTCGCTTCACTTTACACTTCACTTCACGCTTCACACTTCACTTTTCACTTTACACACTTCACACTTCACTTCACAATTCACTTTTCAATTTTCACTTTACACTTTACACACTTCACACTTCACTTTTCACTTTTCACTTTTCACTTTTCATTTTGCTTCACTTCATACTCCGCTCTTCACACTTCGCTTCACTTCACACTTCACACTTTGCTCCACTTCACACTCCACACTTCACACTTCACACTTTGCTTCACTTCACACTTCACACTTTGCTTCACACTTCACACTTTTCGCTTTGCTTCACACTTCACACTTTGCTTCACACTTCACTTCACTTCACACTTCGCTTCACTTCATAATTCACTTCACACTTTGCTTCACTTCACACTTCACTTCACTTCACTTCACACTTCACTACACTCTTCGCTTCACTTCACACTTAACTTCACACTTTTCACTTCACATCACACTTCACTTCACTTCACTTTACACTTCACTTTTCACTTTTCACACATCACTTTTCCCACTTTACTTCACTCTTCACACTTCACTTCACACTTCACACTTTACTTTTCACTTCACACTTCACACTTCATTTCACACTTCGCTTCACTTCACACTTCACACTTCACGCTTCAATTTTCACTCCACATTTCACACTTCACACTTCACACTTCGCTTCAAACTTCATTTCACAGTTCGCTTCACACTTCGCTTCACTTCACAATTCACATTCACACTTCAGTTCACACTTCGCTTCACTTCACAATTCATATTCACACTTCACTTCACACTTCACTTCACACTTTTCACTTCACTACACTTTTCACTTAACTTCATTTCACACTTCACACTTCACTTCAAACTTCACTTCACAGTTTGCTTCACAGTTTGCTTCACTTCACAATTCACACTTCACACTTCACTTCACACTTCACTTCACACTTCACTTCACTTCTCACTTCACACTTCACACTTCAAACTTCGCTTCACTTCACACTTAAAACTTTGCTTCACTTCACAGTTCATACTTCACTTCACACTTCACACTACACTTCACACTTCGCTTCACTTCACACTTCACACTTCACACTTCACTTCACACTTGACTTTTCACTTCACTATTCATACTTCACTTCACACTTCACTTTTCACGTCGAACTTCACTTCAATTTTCACTTCACACTTCACTTCACACTTCACAAACTTCAATTACCACTTCACACTTCACTTTCCTCTTTATACTTCACACTTCACACTTCACTTCACACTTCACTTTTCACTTTTAACTTCACACTTCACTTCACACTTCACACTTCACACTTCACTTCACAATTCACACTTCACACTTCACTTTTTACTTCACACTTCACTTCACACTTTGCTTCACTTCACACTTCACACTTCATGCTTCACTTCACACTTCACACTTCACTTTTCACTTCACACTTCACTTCACACTTCGCTTCACTTCACACTTCACACTTCACTTCACTTCACTTTTCACTTCACTTCACTTCACACTTCACTTCATATTTCACTTTTCATTTTTCACTCCACACTTCACTTCACACTTTGCTTCACTTCACACTTCACACTTCATGCTTCACTTCACACTTCACACTTCACTTTTCACTTCACACTTCACATCACACTTCGCTTCACTTCACACTTCACACTTTATGCTTCACTTTTCACTTCACAATTCACACATCGCACTTCACTTCACACTTCACTTTACACTTCACTTCACTTTACTTTTCACTTAACTTCACTTCACACTTCACTTCACATTTCACTTTTCATTTTTCACTTCACACTTCACTTCACACTTCACCTCACTTCACATTTCACACTTCACACTTCACTTCAAACTTCACACTTCACACTTCACTTCACATCACACTTCACTTCTCACTTTTCACTTTTCATTTCGCTTCACACTTCGCTTCACACTTCAGTTCACTTCACATTTCACACTTCACACCTCACACTTCACTTCAAACTTCACACTTCATCTCATACTTCACACTTCACTCTTTACTTCACTCTTCACACTTCACTTCACACTTCACACTTCACTTTTCACTTCACACTTCACACTTCACTTCACTTCACACTTCACGCTTCACTTTTCACTTCACATTTCACACTTCACACTTCACTTCAAACTTCACTTCACTTCTCACTTTACACTTCACACTTCACACTTTGCTTCACTTCACACTTCAAACTTTGCTTCACTTCACAGTTCATACTTCACTTCACACTTCACTGCACACTTGACTTTTCACTTCACATTTCACTTCACACTTCACTTTTCACTACACACTTCACTTTTCACTTCACACTTCACTTCACTTTTCACTTCACTTTTCACTTCACACTTCACACTTCACACTTCACTTCACACTACACTTCACTTCTCACTTCACACTTCACACTTCAAACTTCGCTTCACTTCACACTTAAAACTTTGCTTCACTTCACAGTTCATACTTCACTTCACACTTCACACTACACTTCACACTTCGCTTCACTTCACACTTCACACTTCACACTTCACTTCACACTTGACTTTTCACTTCACTATTCACACTTCACTTCACACTTCACTTTTCACGTCGAACTTCACTTCAATTTTCACTTCACACTTCACAAACTTCAATTACCACTTCACACTTCACTTTCCTCTTTACACTTCACACTTCACACTCCACTTCACACTTCACTTTTCACTTTTAACTTCACACTTCAATTCACACTTCACACTTCACTTCACAATTCACACTTCACACTTCACTTTTCACTTCACACTTCACTTCACACTTTGCTTCACTTCACACTTCATGCTTCACTTCACACTTCACACTTCACTTTTCACTTCACACTTCACTTCACACTTCGCTTCACTTCACACTTCACACTTCACTTTTCACTTCACAATTCACACTTCACACTTCACTTCACACTTCACTTTACACTTCACTTCACTTCACTTTTCACTTCACTTCACACTTCACTTTACACTTCACTTCACTTCACTTTTCACTTCACTTCACTTCACACTTCACTTTACATTTCACTTTTCATTTTTCACTTCACACTTCACTTCACACTTCACTTCACACTTCACACTTCATGCTTCACTTCACACTTCACACTTCACTTTTCACTTCACACTTCACTTCACACTTCGCTTCACTTCACACTTCACACTTTATGCTTCACTTTTCACTTCACAATTCACACTTCGCACTTCACTTCACACTTCACTTTACACTTCACTTCACTTCACTTTTCACTTAACTTCACTTCACACTTCACTTCACATTTCACTTTTCATTTTTCACTTCACACTTCACTTCACACTTCACCTCACTTCACATTTCACACTTCACACTTCACTTCAAACTTCACACTTCACTTTTCACTTCACACTTCACTTCACACTTCGCTTCACTTCACACTTCACACTTTATGCTTCACTTTTCACTTCACAATTCACACTTCGCACTTCACTTCACACTTCACTTTACACTTCACTTCACTTCACTTCACTTTTCACTTAACTTCACTTCACACTTCACTTCACATTTCACTTTTCATTTTTCACTTCACACTTCACTTCACACTTCACCTCACTTCACATTTCACACTTCACACTTCACTTCAAACTTCACACTTCACACTTTGCTTCACATCACACTTCACTTCTCACTTTTCACTTCGCTTCACACTTCGCTTCACACTTCAGTTCACTTCACATTTCACACTTCACACCTCACACTTCACTTCAAACTTCACACTTCATCTCATACTTCACACTTCACTCTTTACTTCACTCTTCACACTTCACTTCACACTTCACACTTCACTTTTCACTTTTCACTTCACACTTCACACTTCGCTTCACTTCACACTTCACGCTTCACTTTTCACTTCACATTTCACACTTCACACTTCACTTCAAACTTCACTTCACTTCTCACTTTACACTTCACACTTCACACTTCGCTTCACTTCACACTTCAAACTTTGCTTCACTTCACAGTTCATACTTCACTTCACACTTCACTGCACACTTGACTTTTCACTTCACATTTCACTTCACACTTCACTTTTCACTTCACACTTCACTTTTCACTTCACACTTCACTTCACTTTTCACTTCACACTTCACTTCACACTTCACAAACTTCAATTCACACTTCACACTTCACTTTCCTCTTTACACTTCACACTTCACTTCACACTTCACTTTTCACTTTTAACTTCACACTTCACAATTCACTTCAAACTTCACTTCACACTTCACTTCACACTTCACGCTTCACACTTCACACTTCATCTCACACTCCACACTTAACACTTCACTTCACACTTCACACTTCACACTTCACTTCACACTTCGCACTTCACACTTCACTTCACTTCACACTTCACACTTCATGCTTCACTTTTCACTTCACACTTCACACTTCACACTTTGCTTCAAACTTCACTTCACTGTTCGCTTCAAACTTCGCTTCACTTCACAATTCACACTTCGCACTTCACTTCACATGTCACTTTTCATTTTTCACTTCACATTTCACTTCACACTTAACCTCGCTTCACATTTCACACTTCACACTTCACTTCAAACTTCACACTTCACTTCAAACTTCACACTTCACACTTCACACTTCACTTCACACTTTGCTTCACTTCACACTTTGCTTCACTTCACACTTCACACTTCGAACTTCACTTCACACTTCACACTTCACACTTCGCTTCACATCACACTTCACTTCTCACTTTTCACTTTTCACTTCGCTTCACACTTCGCTTCACATTTCACACTTCACACTTCATTTCAAACTTCACACTTCATCTCACACTTCACACTTCAAACTTTACTTCACTCTTCACACTTCACTTCACACTTCACACTTCACTTTTCACTTCACACTTCACACTTCAATTCACTTCACACTTCACGCTTCACTTTTCCCTTCACATTTCACACTTCACACTTCGCTTCAAACTTCACTTCACAGTCCGCTTCACACTTAGCTTCACTTCACAATTCACACTTCACACTTTTCCCTTTTCACTTTTCACTTCACACTTCACACTTCGCTTCACTTCACACTTCGCTTCAACCCACACTTCACACTTCACACTTTGCTTCACTTCACACTTTGCTTCACTTCACACTTCACATTTCACACTTTTCACTTCACTTCACACTTCACACTTTGATTCACTTCACACTTCACACTTCACTTCACACTTCACACTTTGCTTCACTTCCCACTTCACTTCACACTTCACAGTTCGCTTCACTTCACACTTCACTTCACACTTCGCTTCTCTTCACACTTCACTTTTCACTTTTCACTTCACACTTCACTTCACTTCACTTCACTTTTCACTTCACACTTCAAACTTTGCTTCACTTCACACTTCGCTTCACTTCACACTTCACACTTCACTTCACACTTTGCTTCACTTCACACTTCGCTTCATTTCACACTTCACACTTCACACTTCACACTTCACACCTGACTACACACTTTTCACTTCACTTCACACTTCACACTTCACCTCACTTCACACTTCACACTTTACTTCACCTCACACTTCACATTTTCACTTTTCACTTTTCACTTTACACACTTCACACTTCGCTTCACACTTCGCTTAACTTCACACTTCGCTTCACACTTCAAACCTCACACTTTTCACTTCACACTTCACACTTCAAACTTTGCTTCACACTTTTCACTTCACACTTAACACTTCACTTCACACTTCACTTCACACTTCACACATTTCACTTCACTTCAAACTTCACACTTTTCACTTCACACTTCCCTTCACTTCACACTTCACTCCACTTCACACTTCACTTCACACTTCACACTTTTCACTTCACTTCACACTTCACACTTCACACTTTTCACTTCACTTCACACTTCACACTTCACACTTTTCACTTCACACTTCACACTTCACACTTCACTTTTCACTTTTTCACTTCGCTTCACACTTCACTCCACACTTCGCTTCACATCACACTTCACTTTTCACTTTTCACTTCACACCTCAGTTCACTTCACACTTCACACTTCACATTTTTCACTTTTCACTTCACACTTCGCTTCACTCCACACTTCACACTTCAAACTTCGCTTCACTTCACACTTCACACTTCAAACTTCGCTTCACTTCACACTTCACACTTCGCTTCACTTCACACTTCACTTCACACTTTGCTTCATTTCACACTTCACAATTTGCTTCACTTCACTCTTCACTTCACTTCACACTTAACTCCACACTTTTCACTTCACTTCACACTTCACACTTCACTTCACTTCACTTCATTTCACTTTTCACTTTTCACACTTCACTTTTCACTTTCCACTTTTACCTTACACTTTACACTTCACTTTACACTTTACACACTTCACACTTCGCTTCACTTCACACTTCACTTCACTTCACACTTCGCTTCACTTCACACTACACACTTTGCTTCACTTCACACTTTACACACTTATCACTTTTCACTTCACACTTCGCTTCACATATCACACTTCACACTTCATTTCAAACTTCACACTTCATCTCACACTTCACACTTCAAACTTTACTTCACTCTTCACACTTCACTTCACACTTCACACTTCATTTTTCACTTCACACTTCACACTTATATTCCCTTCACACTTCACGCTTCACTTTTCACTTCACACTTCACACTTCACTTCACACTTTGCTTCACTTCACACTTCGCTTCATTTCACACTTCACACTTCACACTTCACACTTGACTACACACTTTTCACTTCACTTCACACTTCACACTTCACCTCACTTCACACTTCACACTTTACTTCACCTCACACTTCACATTTTCACTTTTCACTTTTCACTTTACACACTTCACACTTCGCTTCACACTTCGCTTAACTTCACACTTCGCTTCACACTTCAAACCTCACACTTTTCACTTCACACTTCACACTTCAAACTTTGCTTCACACTTTTCACTTCACACTTAACACTTCACATCACACTTCACACTTCACTTCACACTTCACACATTTCACTTCACTTCAAACTTCACACTTTTCACTTCACACTTCCCTTCACTTCACACTTCACTTCACACTTCACACTTTTCACTTCACTTCACACTTCACACTTTTCACTTCACTTCACACTTCACACTTCACACTTTTCACTTCACACTTCACACTTCACTTTTCACTTTTTCACTTCGCTTCACACTTCACTCCACACTTCGCTTCACATCACACTTCACTTTTCACTTTTCACTTCACACCTCAGTTCACTTCACACTTCACACTTCACATTTTTCACTTTTCACTTCACACTTCGCTTCACTCCACACTTCACACTTCAAACTTCGCTTCACTTCACACTTTGCTTCACTTCACACTTTTCACTTCACTTCACACTTCACACTTCGCTTCACTTCACACTTCACTTCACACTTTGCTTCATTTCACACTTCACAATTTGCTTCACTTCACTCTTCACTTCACTTCACACTTAACTCCACACTTTTCACTTCACTTCACACTTCACACTTCACTTCACTTCACTTCATTTCACTTTTCACTTTTCACACTTCACTTTTCACTTTCCACTTTTACCTTACACTTTACACTTCACTTTACACTTTACACATTTCACACTTCGCTTCACTTCACACTTCACTTCACTTCACACTTCGCTTCACTTCACACTACACACTTTGCTTCACTTCACACTTTACACACTTATCACTTTTCACTTCACACTTCGCTTCACATTTCACACTTCACACTTCATTTCAAACTTCACACTTCATCTCACACTTCACACTTCAAACTTTACTTCACTCTTCACACTTCACTTCACACTTCACACTTCATTTTTCACTTCACACTTCACACTTCAATTCACTTCACACTTCACGCTTCACTTTTCACTTCACATTTCACACTTCACACTTCGCTTCAAACTTCACTTCACAGTCCACTTCACACTTCGCTTCACTTCACACTTTTCCCTTTTCACTTTTCACTTCACACTTCACACTTCGCTTCACTTCACACTTCGCTTCAACCCACACTTCACACTTCACACTTTGCTTCACTTCACACTTTGCTTCACTTCACACTTCACATTTCACACTTTTCACTTCACTTCACACTTCACACTTTGATTCACTTCACACTTCACACTTCGCTTCACACTTCGCTTCACACTTCACACTTTGCTTCACTTCCCACTTCACTTCACACTTCACACTTCGCTTCACTTCACACTTCACTTCACACTTCGCTTCTCTTCACACTTCACTTTTCACTTTTCACTTCACACTTCACTTCACTTCACTTCACTTTTCACTTCACACTTCACACTTTGCTTCACTTCACACTTCGCTTCACTCCACACTTCACACTTCACTTCACACTTTGCTTCACTTCACACTTCGCTTCATTTCACACTTCACTTCACACTTCACACTTCACACTTCACACTTCACACTTGACTACACACTTTTCACTTCACTTCACACTTCACACTTCACCTCACTTCACACTTCACACTTCACACTTTACTTCACCTCACACTTCACATTTTCACTTTTCACTTTTCACTTTACACACTTCACACTTCGCTTCACACTTCGCTTAACTTCACACTTCGCTTCACACTTCAAACCTCACACTTTTCACTTCACACTTCACACTTCAAACTTTGCTTCACACTTTTCACTTCACACTTAACACTTCACATCACACTTCACACTTCACTTCACACTTCACACATTTCACTTCACTTCAAACTTCACACTTTTCACTTCAAACTTCCCTTCACTTCACACTTCGCTCCACTTCACACTTCACTTCACACTTCACACTTTTCACTTCACTTCACACTTCACACTTCACACTTTTCACTTCACACTTCACACTTCACACTTCACACTTTTCACTTCACACTTCACACTTCACTTTTCACTTTTTCACTTCGCTTCACACTTCACTCCACACTTCGCTTCACATCACACTTCACTTTTCACTTTTCACTTTTCACTTCACACCTCAGTTCACTTCACACTTCACACTTCACATTTTTCACTTTTCACTTCACACTTCGCTTCACTCCACACTTCATACTTCAAACTTCGCTTCACTTCACACTTTGCTTCACTTCACACTTTTCACTTCACACTTTTCACTTCACTTCACACTTCACTTCACACTTTGCTTCATTTCACACTTCACAATTTGCTTCACTTCACTCTTCACTTCACTTCACACTTAACTCCACACTTTTCACTTCACTTCACACTTCACACTTCACTTCACTTCACTTCATTTCACTTTTCACTTTTCACACTTCACTTTTCACTTTCCACTTTTACCTTACACTTTACACTTCACTTTACACTTTACACACTTCACACTTCCTTCACTTCACACTTCACTTCACTTCACACTTCGCTTCACTTCACACTACACACTTTGCTTCACTTCACACTTTACACACTTATCACTTTTCACTTCACACTTCGCTTCACTTCATACTCCACACTTCACACTTCGCTTCACTTCACACTTCACATTTCACACTTCGCTTCACTTCACACTCCACACTTCACACTTAACACTTTGCTTCACTTCACACTTCACACTTCACACTTCGCTTCACACTTCACACTTTTCACTTATCTTCACTTCACACTTCTCACTTCGCTTCACTTCACACTTCACACTTCACTTCACACTTCACTTTTCACTTTACACACTTCACACTTCACTTCACACTTCACTTTAAAATTTTCACTTTACACTTTACACACTTCACACTTCGCTTCACTTTTCACTTTTCACACTTCACTTTTCACTTTTCACTTTTACCTTACACTTTACACTTCACTTTACACACTTAGCACTTCGCTCCACTTCACACTTCACATCACACTTCACTTTTCACTTTTCCCTTTTCACTTCACACTTTGCTTCACACTTCGCTTCACTCCACACTTCGCTTCACTTCACACTTCACAATTTGCTTCACTCCACTCTTTGCTTCACTTCACACTTCACACTTCACACTTTGCTTCACTTCACACTTTACACACTTCACACTTCGCTTCACTTCACACTTTTCACTTTTCAATTTTCACTTTTCACTTTTCACTTCACACTTCGCTTCACTTCATACTCCACACTTCACACTTCACATTTCACACTTCGCTTCACTTCACACTCCACACATCAGACTTAACCCTTTGCTTCACTTCACACTTCACACTTTACTTCACTTGACACTTCACACTTCGCTTCACACTTCACACTTTTAACTTCTCTTCACTTCACACTTCTCACTTCGCTTCACACTTCACTTTTCACTTTACACACTTCACACTTCACTTCACACTTCACTTTCCAATTTTCACTTTACACTTTACACACTTCACACTTCGCTTCACTTCACACTTTTCACTTTTCACTTTTCACTTTTAACTTCGCTTCACTTCATACTCCACACTTCACACTTTGCTTCACTTCACACTTCACACTTTGCTTCACTTCACACTTCACACTTTGCTTCACTTCACACTTTGCTTCACTTCACACTTCACACTTCACACTTTGCTTCACACTTCACACTTTTCACTTCGCTTCACACTTCACACTTTTCACTTCACTTCACACTTCACACTTCGCTTCACACTTCACACTTCGCTTCACACTTCGCTTCACTTCACACTTCGCTTCACACTTTGCTTCACTTCACACTCTACACTTCACTTCACACTTCACACTTCACACTTCACTTCACACTTTGCTTCACTTCATTCTTCGCTTCACTTCACACTTCACTTCACTTCACACTTCACACTTCACTTTTCACTTTTCACACTTCACTTTTCACTTTTCACTTCACACTTCGCTTCACTTCATACTCCACACTTCACACTTTGCTTCACTTCACACTTCACATTTCACACTTCGCTTCACTTCACACTCCACACTTCACACTTAACACTTTGCTTCACTTCACACTTCACACTTTACTTCACTTCACACTTCACACTTTTCACTTCGCTTCACACTTCACACTTCACACTTCGGATCACTTCACACTTCACACTTCACTAACACTTCACACTTCGCTTCACACTTCACTTCACTTCACACTTCGCTTCACTTCACACTTCAACACTTTGCTTCACTTCACACTTCACACTTCACTTCACTTCACACTTCACACTTTTCACTTCACTTCACTTCACACTTCACACTTCGGATCACTTCACACTTTGCTTCCCACTTCACTTCACACTTCGCTTCACTTCACACTTCACTTCACACTTTGCTTCACTTCACACTCCACACTTCACTTCACACTTCACACTTCACTTCACACTTCGCTTCACTTTACACTTCACACTTCACACTTCACACTTAACTTCACACTTTTCACTTCACACTTCACTTCACACTTTGCTTCACTTCACACTCCACACTTCACTTCACACTTCACACTTCACTTCACACTTCGCTTCACTTTACACTTCACACTTCACACTTAACTTCACACTTTTCACTTCACTTCACTTCACACTTCACTTTTCACTTTTCACACTTCACTTTTCACTTTTCACTTTTACCTTACACTTTACACTTCACTTTACACTTTACACACTTCAGACTTCGCTCCACTTCACACTTCACATCACACTTCACTTTTCACTTTTCACTTTTCACTTCACACTTATCTTCACACTTCACTTCACACCTCGCTTCACTTCACACTTCACACTTCGCTTCACTTCACACTTCATACTTTGCTTCACTTCACACTTTACACACTTCACACTTCGCTTCACTTCACATTTTTCACTTTTCAATTTTCACACTTCACACTTTTCACTTCTCTCCACTTCACACTACTCACTTCGCTTCATTTTACATTTCACACTTCACTTCACACTTCACTTTTCACTTTACACACTTCACACTTCACTTCACACTTCACTTTTCAATTTTCACTTTACACTTTACACACTTCGCTTCACTTCACACTTTTCACTTTTCACTTTCCACTTTTCACTTTTCACTTCGCTTCACTTTATACTCCACACTTCACACTTTGCTTCACTTCACACTTCACACTTCGCTTCACTTCACACTCCACACTTCACACTTCACACTTTGCTTCTCTTCACACTTCACACTTTGCTTCACTTCACACTTCACACTT
>NC_090740.1:50833502-50858502 GCF_036898095.1 Palaemon carinicauda
GATGAGAGGGGATGGTTACCCTAAGTGTTCCAATATGACTGGGGTGACTAAAGAACGCAATAGCGATAGTCGGCAATGTCAAGGCAACAGAACGGCGACTAAGTACCGATTCCTTGCACTGCACTTCCTCCAAACAATCGGCAAGAGGGGATGGGTACCCTATGAAGGAAATTAATCCAGAAGCATTCTAATACGTCTGCGGTGACTAAGGAACGCAAAAAAAGCGATGGTCGGCAACGTCAAGGCAACAGAACGGAGACTAAGTACCGATTCCTTGCGCTGCACTTCCTCCAAACTATCAATAATACTTGCGATGACGTATACAATACGGCACCTTGATCGCAGAAGGGAGAGCTCAACAACGGTGGAGGTATATCTATTGATTGTACACTAACGGAAATTCACTAAATTCGATCACTATACTAACGAGCTTAAATCACTTCACACTTCACTTCACTTCACTTTTCAATTCACACTTCACACTTCACTTCAAACTTCACACTTCACTTCACTTTTCACTTCACTTCACTTTTCACACTTCACACTTCACTTTTCACTTTTCACTTTTCACTTCACACTTTTCACTTCACTTCACTTTTCACTTCACACTTCACTTCAAACTTTTCACTTCACTTCACTTTTCACTTCACTTCACACTTCAAACTTCACACTCCACTTTTCACTTTTCACTTCACACTTCACACTTCACACTTCACTTTTCACTTTTCACACTTCAATTCACTTCACACTTCACACTTCAATTTTCACTTTTCACTTCACACTTCACACTTCACTTCACACTTCACACTTCACACTTCACTTTTCACTTTTCACTTTTCACTTCTCACTTCACACTTCACTTCACACTTCACACTTCACTTCACACTTCACTTTTAACTTTTCATTTCACACTTCACTTCACACTTCGCTTTTCACTTCATTTTTCACTTCACACTTCACACTTCACTTCACACTTCAAACTTCACTTTTCACTTCACTTCACACTTCACTTCACACTTCACTTCACTTCACAATTCACACTTCACACTTCACTTCACTTCACTTTCCACTTCACTTCACTTCACAATTCATACTTCGCTTCACACTTCGCTTCACTTCACACTTCGCTTCACCCTTCGCTTCACTTCACAATTCACACTTCACTTCACTTTTCACTTCATACTTCACACTTCACACTTCACTTTTCACTTCACACTTTTCACTTCACACTTCACTTTTCACTTCACTTTACACTTCACTTTTCACTTCAAACTTCACTTCAATTTTCACTTCACACTTCACTTTTCACTTCACTTTTCACTTTTCACTTCACACTTCACACACTTCACACTTCATACTCCACTTCACACTTCACTTTTCACTTCACATTTCACTTCACATTTCACTTCACTATTCACACTTCACTTCACACTTCACATTTCACTTCACACTTGACTTCACTTTTCACTTCACACTTCACTTCACACTCCACTTTCCTCTTTACACTTCACACTTCACACTTAACTTCACACTTCACTTTTCACTTATAACTTTTCACTTCACACTTCACACTTCACTTCATGCTTCGCTTAACTTCACACTTCACGCTTCACACTTCACACTTCATCTCACACTTCACACTTCACACTTTACTTCACACTTCGTTTCACTTCACACTTCACACTTCACGCTTCACTTATCACTTCACACTTCACGCTTCACTTATCACTTCACACTTCACACTTCGCTTCAAACTTCACTTCACAGTTTGCTTCACACTTCGCTTCACTTCACAATTCACACTTCACACTTCACTTCACACTTTTCACTTCACTTCACTTTTCACTTCACTTCATTTCACACTTCACACTTCACACTTCACTTCAAACTTCACTTCACAGTTCGCTTCACTTCACAGTTCGCTTCACTTCACAGTTCGCTTCACACTTCGCTTCACTTCACAATTCACACTTCACACTTCACTTCACACTTCACTTCACTTCTCACTTCACACTTTTGACTTCACTTCACTTTTCACTTCACTTCAAACTTCACACTTCACTTCAAACTTCACTTCACAGTTCGCTACACACTTCGCTTCACTTCACTTCACACTTCACACTTTTCACTCCACTTTACACTTCACACTTCACACTTCACTTTACACTTCAATTCACACTTCACTTCCCACTTTTCACTTCACACTTCACTTCACATTTCACTTTTCATTTTTCACTTCACACTTCTCTTCACTTCACACTTCAATTCACAATTTGCCTCACTTCACGCTTCATACTTCACACTTCCCTTCACAATTCAGTTCACTTCACATTTCACACTTCACACTTCACTTTAAACTTCACACTTCACTTGAAACTTCACATTTCACACTTCAAACTTCACTTCACAGTTTGCTTCACTTCACACTTCACAATTCACTTTTCACTTTTCACTTCACACTTCACACTTCACTTTTCACTTCACACTTCGCTTCCCTTCACAATTCTCTTCACTTCGAAATTCACACTTCACTTTGCTTCACTTCACACTTTGCTTCACACTTTTCCTCACTTCACACTTCACACTTCACACTTCACTTCAAACTTCACACTTCACACTTCTCACTTCACTTCCCACTTCACACTTTTTACTTTTCACTTCACACTTCACACTTCGCTTCACTTCACACTTCACTCCACACTTCACACTTCACACTTAACTTCACACTTTCACTTAACACTTCACACTCCACCATTCACACTTTTCACTTCACTTCACACTTCACACTTTGCATCACTTCACACTTCACATTTCTCTTCACACTTCACTTCACATTTCACTTCACTTCACTTCACACTTCAGACTTCACCTCAAACTTCACACTTCATGCTTAACTTCACACTTTTCACTTCACTTCACTTCACTTCACACTTCAGACTTCACCTCACACTTCACACTTCACACTTAACTTCACACTTTTCACTTCAATTCACTTCACACTTCACAGTTCATCTCACACTTCACACTTCACAATTCACACTTCACTTCAAACTTCGCTTCACTTCACACTTCACACTTCAAACTTCGCTTCACTTCACACTTCACACTTCATTTTTCACTTTTCACTTTACACACTTCACTTTGCACTTTACACACTTCACACTTTGCTTCACTTCACAGTTCACACTTCACACTTAACTTCACTTCACAATTCACTTTTCATTTTACACACTTCACACTTTGCTTCAAACTTCCCTTCACTTCACAATTTGCTTCACTTCACACTTCACACTTCACTTCACTTCACTTCACTTCACACTTCACACTTCACACTTCGCTTCACTTCACACTTCACTTTTCACTTTTACCTTTCCCCTTCACTTCACACCACACACTTCACTTTCCTCTTTTCACTTCACACTTTACACTTCACACTTTGCTTCACTTCACACTTCGCTTCACTTCACACTTCACACTTCACTTCAAACTTCACTTCACTTCTCACTTCACACTTCACACTTCGCTTCACACTTCACACTTCGCTTCACACTTGACTACACACTTTTCACTTCACTTCACACTTCACACTTTTCACTTTTCACTTCACACTTCGCTTCACTTCACACTTCACTTCACACTGTACACTTCACTTAAACTTTCACACGTCACACTTCACACTTCACACTTCACTTCACTTCAGACTTCACTTCGCTTCACACTTGACTACACACTTTTCACTTCACTTCACACTTCACACTTCACTTCACTTCAGACTTCACTTCGCTTCACACTTGACTACACACTTTTCACTTCACTTCACACTTCACACTTAACACTTGACTTCACACTTCACACTTCGCTTCACACTTCACACTTCACTTCATTCCACACTTCACACTTCACTTCACACTTCACACTTCACACTTTTCACTTTTCACTTCACACTTCGCTTCACTTCACACTTCACTTCACACTGTACACTTCACTTAAACTTTCACACTTCACACTTCACACTTCACTTCACTTCACACTTCACTTCACTTCACACTTGACTACACACTTTTCACTTCACTTCACACTTCACACTTAACACTTGACTACACACTTTTCACTTCACTTCACACTTTTCACTTCACTTCACACTTCACACTTCACAATTTGCTTCACTTCCCACTTCGCTTCACTTCACACTTCACACTTCACTTTTCACTTTTCACTTTTTCACTTCGCTTCACACTTCACACTTCACTCCACACTTCGCTTCACTTCACACTTCACACTTCACTTCAAACTTCACTTCACTTCTCACTTCACACTTCACACTTCGCTTCACACTTCACACTTCGCTTCACACTTCACACTTTGCTTCACACTTGAATACACACTTTCCACTTCACTTCACACTTCACACTTTTCACTTTTCACTTCACACTTCGCTTCACTTCACACTTCACTTCACACTGTACACTTCACTTAAACTTTCACACTTCACACTTCACACTTCACTTCACTTCAGACTTCACTTCGCTTCACACTTGACTACACACTTTTCACTTCACTTCACACTTCACTTCACTTCAGACTTCACTTTGCTTCACACTTGACTACACACTTTTCACTTCACTTCACACTTCACACTTAACACTTGACTACACACTTTTCACTTCACTTCACACTTTTCACTTCACTTCACACTTCATATCCCACTTCACACTTCACACTTCACACTCTACTTCACACTTCGCTTCACTTCACACTTCATGCTTCACTTATCACTTCACACTTCACACTTCTCTTCAAACTTCACTTCACAGTTCGCTTCACACTTCACTTCACTTCACAATTCACACTTCACACTTCACTTCACACTTTTCACTTCACTTCACTTTTCACTTCACTTCACACTTCACACTTCACTTCAAACTTCACTTCACAGTTGTCTTCACACTTTGCTTTACTTCACTTCACACTTCACACTTTTCACTCCACTTCACACTTCACTTCACACTTCGCTTTCCACTTCATTTTTCACTTCACACTTCACTTCACAATTCACACTTCACACTTCACTTCACACTTTTCACTTCACTTCACTTTTCACTTCACACTTCACTTCACACTTCGCTTTTCACTTCATTTTTCACTTCACACTTCACTTCACTTCACAATTCACACTTCACACTTCACTTCACGCTTTGCTTCACTTCATACTTCACTTCACTTTTCACTTCACACTTCACTTCACACTTCACACTCCACTTTCCTCTTAACACTTCACACTTTACACTTCACTTCACACTTCAATTTTCACTTTTAACTTTTCACTTCTCACTTCACACTAAAATTCAAACTTCACTTCACACTTCACACTTCACTTCATGCTTCGCTTCACTTCACAATTCACGCTTCACACTTCACACTTCATCTCCCACTTCACACTTCACACTCTACTTCACACTTCGCTTCACTTCACACTTCACACTTCACGCTTCACTTATCACTTCACACTTCACACTTCGCTTCAAACTTCACTTCACAGTTCGCTTCACACTTTGCTTCACTTCACAATTCACACTTCACACTTCACTTCAAACTTCACTTCACAGTTCACTTCACACTTCGCTTCACTTCAAAGTTCGCTTCACACTTCGCTTCACTTCACAATTCACACTTCACACTTCACTTCACACTTTTCACTTCACTTCACTTTTCACTTCACTTCACACTTCACACTTCACTTCAAACTTCACTTCACAGTTCTCTTCACACTTTGCTTTACTTCACTTCACACTTCACACTTTTCACTCCACTTCACACTTCACTTCAAACTTCGCTTTTCACTTCATTTTTCACTTCACACTTCACTTCACAATTCACACTTCACACTTCACTTCACACTTTTCACTTCACTTCACTTTTCACTTCACACTTCACTTCACACTTCGCTTTTCATTTCATTTTTCACTTCACACTTCACTTCACTTCACAATTCACACTTCACACTTCACTTCACGCTTTGCTTCACTTCATACTTCACTTCACTTTTCACTTCACACTTCACTTCACACTTCACACTCCACTTTCCTCTTAACACTTCACACTTTACACTTCACTTCACACTTCAATTTTCACTTTTAACTTTTCACTTCACACTTCACACTTCACTTCAAACTTCACTTCACACTTCACACTTCACTTCATGCTTCGCTTCACTTCACAATTCACGCTTCACACTTCACACTTCATCTCCCACTTCACACTTCACACTCTACTTCACACTTCGCTTCACTTCACACTTCACACTTCACGCTTCACTTATCACTTCACACTTCACACTTCGCTTCAAACTTCACTTCACAGTTCGCTTCACACTTTGCTTCACTTCACAATTCACACTTCACACTTCACTTCAAACTTCACTTCACAGTTCACTTCACACTTCGCTTCACTTCAAAGTTCGCTTCACACTTCGCTTCACTTCACAATTCACACTTCACACTTCACTTCACACTTCACTTCACAATTTTCACTTCACTTTTCACTTCACTTCACACTTCACACTTCACTTCAAACTTCACTTCACAGTTCTCTTCACACTTTGCTTTACTTCACTTCACACTTCACACTTTTCACTCCACTTCACACTTCACTTCAAACTTCGCTTTTCACTTCATTTTTCACTTCACACTTCACTTCACAATTCACACTTCACACTTCACTTCACACTTTTCACTTCACTTCACTTCTCACTTCACACTTCACTTCACACTTCGCTTTTCACTTCATTTTTCACTTCACACTTCACTTCACTTCACAATTCACACTTCACACTTCACTTCACACTTTCCACTTCACTTCACTTTTCACTTCACTTCACACTTCGCTTCATTCACAATTCACACTTTGCTTCACACTTCGCTACACTTCACAATTCACACTTCACACTTCACTTCACTTCACACTTCACACTTCACACACTTCACACTTCAGTTCACACTACATACTCCATTTCACACTTCACTTTTCACTTCGCACTTCACTTCACATTTCACCCCACTATTCACACTTCGCTTCACACTTCACTTTTCACTTCATACTACACTTTACACTTCACACACTTCACTTCACACTTCACTCCACTTTTCACTTTTACCTCTCCCCTTCACTTCACACTACACACTTCACTTTCCTCTTTTCACTTCACACTTTACACTCCACACTTCGCTTCACTTCACACTTCGCTTCACTTCACACTTTACACACTTCACACTTCGCTTCACTTCACACTTTTAACTTTTCAATTTTCACTTTTCACTTATCACTTTTCACTTCAAACTTCGCTTCACTTCATACTCCACACTTCACACTTCGCTTCACTTCACACTTCATATTTCACACTTCGCTTCACCTCACACTCCACACTTCACACTTAACACTTTGCTTCACTTCACACTTCACACTTTACTTCACTTCACACTTCACACTTTTCACTTATCTTCACTTCACACTTCTCACTTCGCTTCACTTTACACTTCACTTTACGCTTCACACTTCACTTTTCATTTTACACACTTCACACTTCACTTCACAATTCACTTTTCGCTTCACTTCACACTTCACACTTCGCTCCACTTCACACTCCACACTTCACACTTCACACTTTGCTTCACTTCACACTTCACACTTTGCTTCACACTTCACACTTTTCACTTTGCTTCACACTTCACACTTTGCTTCACACTTCACTTCACTTCACACTTCGCTTCACTTCATACTTCACTTTACACTTTGCTTCACTTCACACTTCACTTCACTTCACTTCACACTTCACTTCACTCTCCGCTTCACTTCACACTTAACTTCACACTTTTCACTTCACATCACACTTCACACTTCACTTCACTTCACTTTACACTTCACTTTTCACTTTTCACACTTCACTTTTCCCACTTTACTTCACTCTTCACACTTCACTTCACACTTCACACTTTACTTTTCACTTCACACTTCACACTTTATTTCACACTTCACTTCACTTCACACTTCGCTTCACTTCACACTTCACACTTCACGCTTCAATTTTCACTCCACATTTCACACTTCACACTTCACACTTCGCTTCAAACTTCACTTCACAGTTCGCTTCACACTTCGCTTCACTTCACAATTCACATTCACACTTCAGTTCACACTTCGCTTCACTTCACAATTCATATTCACACTTCACTTCACACTTCACTTCACACTTTTCACTTCACTACACTTTTCACTTAACTTCATTTCACACTTCACACTTCACTTCAAACTTCACTTCACAGTTTGCTTCACAGTTTGCTTCACTTCACAATTCACACTTCACACTTCACTTCACACTTCACTTCACTTCTCACTTCACACTTCACACTTCAAACTTCGCTTCACTTCACACTTAAAACTTTGCTTCACTTCACAGTTCATACTTCACTTCACACTTCACACTACACTTCACACTTCGCTTCACTTCACACTTCACACTTCACACTTCACTTCACACTTGACTTTTCACTTCACTATTCACTTCACACTTCACACTTCACTTTCCTCTTAACACTTCACACTTTACACTTCACTTCACACTTTACACTTCATTTCACACTTCAATTTTCACTTTTAACTTTTCACTTCACACTTCACACTTCACTTCAAACTTCACTTCACACTTCACACTAAACTTCATGCTTCGCTTCACTTCACACTTCACGCTTCACACTTCACACTTCATCTCCCACTTCACACTCTACTTCACACTTCGCTTCACTTCACACTTCACGCTTCACTTATCACTTCACACTTCACACTTCGCTTCACTTCACAATTCACACTTCAAACTTCACTTCAAACTTCCCTTCACAGTTCACTTCACACTTCGCTCCACTTCAAAGTTCGCTTCACACTTCGCTTTACTTCACAATTCACACTTCATACTTCACTTCACACTCTGCTTCACTTCACTTCACTTCACACTTCACTTCACTCTTCGCTTCACTTCACACCTAACTTCACACTTTTCACTTCACATCACACTTCACACTTCACTTCACTTCACTTTACACTTCACTTTTCACTTTTCACACTTCACTTTTCCCACTTTACTTCACTCTTCACACTTCACTTCACACTTCACACTTTACTTTTCACTTCACACTTCACACTTCATTTCACACTTCGCTTCACTTCACACTTCGCTTCGCTTCACTTCACACTTCACACTTCACGCTTCAATTTTCACTCCACATTTCACACTTCACACTTCACACTTCGCTTCAAACTTCACTTCACAGTTAGCTTCACACTTCGCTTCACTTCACAATTCACATTCACACTTCAGTTCACACTTCGCTTCACTTCACAATTCATATTCACACTTCACTTCACACTTCACTTCACACTTTTCACTTCACTACACTTTTCACTTAACTTCATTTCACACTTCACACTTCACTTCAAACTTCACTTCACAGTTTGCTTCACAGTTTGCTTCACTTCACAATTCACACTTCACACTTCACTTCACTTCTCACTTCACTTCTCACTTCACTTCTCACTTCACACTTCACACTTCAAACTTCGCTTCACTTCACACTTAAAACTTTGCTTCACTTCACAGTTCATACTTCACTTCACACTTCACACTACACTTCACACTTCGCTTCACACTTCACTTCATGCTTTGCTTCACTTCCACTTCACGCTTCACACTTCACACTTCATCTCACACTTCACACTTCACACTTCACGCTTCACTTATCACTTCACACTTCACACTTCGCTTCAAACTCCACTTCACAGTTCGCTTCAAATTTCACTTCACAGTTCCCTTCACACTTCGTTTCACTTCACAATTCACACTTCACACTTCACTTCACACTTTTCACTTCACTACACTTTTCACTTAACTTCATTTCACACTTCACACTTCACTTCAAACTTCACTTCACAGTTTGCTTCACAGTTTGCTTCACTTCACAATTCACACTTCACTTCACACTACACTTCACTTCTCACTTCACACTTCACACTTCAAACTTCGCTTCACTTCACACTTAAAACTTTGCTTCACTTCACAGTTCATACTTCCCTTCACACTTCACACTACATTTCACACTACACTTCACACTTCGCTTCACTTCACACTTCACACTTCACTTCACACTTGACTTTTCACTTCACTATTCACACTTCACTTCACACTTCACTTTTCACGTCGAACTTCACTTCAATTTTCACTTCACACTTCACAAACTTCAATTACCACTTCACACTTCACTTTCCTCTTTACACTTCACACTTCACACTCCACTTCACACTTCACTTTTCACTTTTAACTTCACACTTCACTTCACACTTCACACTTCACTTCACAATTCACACTTCACACTTCACTTTTCACTTCACACTTCACTTCACACTTTGCTTCACTTCACACTTCACACTTCATGCTTCACTTCACACTTCACACTTCACTTTTCACTTCACACTTCACTTCACACTTCGCTTCACTTCACACTTCACACTTCACTTTTCACTTCACAATTCACACTTCACACTTCACTTCACACTTCACTTTACACTTCACTTCACTTCACTTTTCACTTCACTTCACTTCACACTTCACTTTACATTTCACTTTTCATTTTTCACTTCACACTTCACTTCACACTTTGCTTCACTTCACACTTCACACTTCATGCTTCACTTCACACTTCACACTTCACTTTTCACTTCACACTTCACTTCACACTTCGCTTCACTTCACACTTCACACTTTATGCTTCACTTCTCACTTCACAATTCACACTTCGCACTTCACTTCACACTTCACTTTACACTTCACTTCACTTCACTTTTCACTTAACTTCACTTCACACTTCACTTCACATTTCACTTTTCATTTTTCACTTCACACTTCACTTCACACTTCACCTCACTTCACATTTCACACTTCACACTTCACTTCAAACTTCACACTTCACACTTCGCTTCACATCACACTTCACTTCTCACTTTTCACTTTTCACTTCGCTTCACACTTCGCTTCACACTTCAGTTCACTTCACATTTCACACTTCACACCTCACACTTCACTTCAAACTTCACACTTCATCTCATACTTCACACTTCACTCTTTACTTCACTCTTCACACTTCACTTCACACTTCACACTTCACTTTTCACTTCACACTTCACACTTCGCTTCACTTCACACTTCACGCTTCACTTTTCACTTCACATTTCACACTTCACACTTCACTTCAAACTTCACTTCACTTCTCACTTTACACTTCACACTTCACACTTCGCTTCACTTCACACTTCAAACTTTGCTTCACTTCACAGTTCATACTTCACTTCACACTTCACTGCACACTTGACTTTTCACTTCACATTTCACTTCACACTTCACTTTTCACTTCACACTTCACTTTTCACTTCACACTTCACTTCACTTTTCACTTCACACTTCACTTCACACTTCACTAACTTCAATTCACACTTCACACTTCACTTTCCTCTTTACACTTCACACTTCACTTCACACTTCACTTTTCACTTTTAACTTCACACTTCACAATTCACTTCAAACTTCACTTCACACTTCACACTTCACTTCACACTTCATGCTTCACACTTCACACTTCATCTCACACTCCACACTTAACACTTCACTTCACACTTCACACTTCACTTCACACTTCACTTCACACTTCGCACTTCACACTTCACTTCACTTCACACTTCACACTTCATGCTTCACTTTTCACTTCACACTTCACACTTCACACTTTGCTTCAAACTTCACTTCACTGTTCGCTTCAAACTTCGCTTCACTTCACAATTCACACTTCGCACTTCACTTCACACTTCACTTCACATGTCACTTTTCATTTTTCACTTCACACTTCACTTCACACTTAACCTCGCTTCACATTTCACACTTCACACTTCACTTCAAACTTCACACTTCACTTCAAACTTCACACTTCACACTTCACACTTCACTTCACACTTTGCTTCACTTCACACTTCACACTTCGAACTTCACTTCACACTTCACACTTCGCTTCACATCACACTTCACTTCTCACTTTTCACTTTTCACTTCGCTTCACACTTCGCTTCACATTTCACACTTCACACTTCATTTCAAACTTCACACTTCATCTCACACTTCACACTTCAAACTTTACTTCACTCTTCACACTTCACTTCACACTTCACACTTCACTTTTCACTTCACACTTCACACTTCGATTCACTTCACACTTCACGCTTCACTTTTCCCTTCACATTTCACACTTCACACTTCGCTTCAAACTTCACTTCACAGTCCGCTTCACACTTAGCTTCACTTCACAATTCACACTTCACACTTTTCCCTTTTCACTTTTCACTTCACACTTCACACTTCGCTTCACTTCACACTTCGCTTCAACCCACACTTCACACTTCACACTTCGCTTCACTTCACACTTTGCTTCACTTCACACTTCACATTTCACACTTTTCACTTCACTTCACACTTCACACTTTGATTCACTTCACACTTCACACTCCACTTCACACTTCACACTTTGCTTCACTTCCCACTTCACTTCACACTTCACAGTTCGCTTCACTTCACACTTCACTTCACACTTCGCTTCTCTTCACACTTCACTTTTCACTTTTCACTTCACACTTCACTTCACTTCACTTCACTTTTCACTTCACACTTCACACTTTGCTTCACTTCACACTTCACTTCACTTCACACTTCACACTTCACTTCACACTTTGCTTCACTTCACACTTCGCTTCATTTCACACTTCACACTTCACACTTGACTACACATTTTCACTTCACTTCACACTTCACACTTCACCTCACTTCACACTTCACACTTTACTTCACCTCACACTTCACATTTTCACTTTTCACTTTTCACTTTACACACTTCACACTTCGCTTCACACTTCGCTTAACTTCACACTTAGCTTCACACTTCAAACCTCACACTTTTCACTTCACACTTCACACTTCAAACTTTGCTTCACACTTTTCACTTCACACTTAACACTTCACATCACACTTCACACATTTCACTTCACTTCAAACTTCACACTTTTCACTTCACACTTCCCTTCACTTCACACTTCACTCCACTTCACACTTCACTTCACACTTCACACTTTTCACTTCATTTCACACTTCACACTTCACACTTTTCACTTCACTTCACACTTCACACTTCACACTTTTTTCTTCCCACTTCACACTTCACTTTTCACTTTTTCACTTCGCTTCACACTTCACTCCACACTTCGCTTCACATCACACTTCACTTTTCACTTTTCACTTCACACCTCAGTTCACTTCACACTTTACACTTCACATTTTTCACTTTTCACTTCACACTTCGCTTCACTCCACACATCACACTTCAAACTTCGCTTCACTTCACACTTTGCTTCACTTCACACTTTTCACTTCACTTCACACTTCACACTTCGCTTCACTTCACACTTCACTTCACACTTTGCTTCATTTCACACTTCACAATTTGCTTCACTTCACTCTTCACTTCACTTCACACTTAACTCCACACTTTTCACTTCACTTCACACTTCACTTCACTTCACTTCATTTCACTTTTCACTTTTCACACTTCACTTTTCACTTTCCACTTTTACCTTACACTTTACACTTCACTTTACACTTTACACACTTCACACTTCGCTTCACTTCACACTTCACTTCACACATCGCTTCACTTCACACTACACACTTTGCTTCACTTCACACTTTACACACTTATCACTTTTCACTTCACACTTCGCTTCACATTTCACACTTCACACTTCATTTCAAACTTCACACTTCATCTCACACTTCACACTTCAAACTTTACTTCACTCTTCACACTTCACTTCACACTTCACACTTCATTTTTCACTTCACACTTCACACTTATATTCACTTCACACTTCACGCTTCACTTTTCACTTCACATTTCACACTTCACACTTCGCTTCAAACTTCACTTCACAGTCCACTTCACACTTCGCTTCACTTCACAATTCACACTTCACACTTTTCCCTTTTCACTTCACACTTCACAATTCGCTTCAACCCACACTTCACACTTCACACTTTGCTTCACTTCACACTTCACATTTCACACTTTTCACTTCACTTCACACTTCACACTTTGATTCACTTCACACTTCACACTTCGCTTCACACTTCGCTTCACACTTCACACTTTGCTTCACTTCCCACTTCACTTCACACTTCACACTTCGCTTCACTTCACACTTCACTTCACACTTTGCTTCTCTTCACACTTCACTTTTCACTTTTCACTTCACACTTCACTTCACTTCACTTCACTTTTCACTTCACACTTCACACTTTGCTTCACTTCACACTTCGCTTCACTCCACACTTCACACTTCACTTCACACTTTGCTTCACTTCACACTTCGCTTCATTTCACACTTCACTTCACACTTCACACTTCACACTACACTTCACACTACACTTCACACTTCGCTTCACTTCACACTTCACACTTCACTTCACACTTGACTTTTCACTTCACTATTCACACTTCACTTCACACTTCACTTTTCACGTTGAACTTCACTTCAATTTTCACTTCACACTTCACAAACTTCAATTACCACTTCACACTTCACTTTCCTCTTTACACTTCACACTTCACACTCCACTTCACACTTCACTTTTCACTTTTAACTTCACACTTCACTTCACACTTCACACTTCACTTCACAATTCACACTTCACACTTCACTTTTCACTTCACACTTCACTTCACACTTTGCTTCACTTCACACTTCACACTTCATGCTTCACTTCACACTTCACACTTCACTTTTCACTTCACACTTCACTTCACACTTCGCTTCACTTCACACTTCACACTTCACTTTTCACTTCACAATTCACACTTCACACTTCACTTCACACTTCACTTTACACTTCACTTTACACTTTACACACTTCACACTTCGCTTCACTTCACTTCACTTCACTTTTCACTTCACTTCACTTCACACTTCACTTTACATTTCACTTTTCATTTTTCACTTCACACTTCACTTCACACTTTGCTTCACTTCACACTTCACACTTCATGCTTCACTTCACACTTCACACTTCACTTTTCACTTCACACTTCACTTCACACTTCGCTTCACTTCACACTTCACACTTTATGCTTCACTTTTCACTTCACAATTCACACTTCGCACTTCACTTCACACTTCACTTTACACTTCACTTCACTTCACTTTTCACTTAACTTCACTTCACACTTCACTTCACACTTCACTTCACATTTCACTTTTCATTTTTCACTTCACACTTCACCTCCCTTCACATTTCACACTTCACACTTCACTTCAAACTTCACACTTCACACTTCGCTTCACATCACACTTCACTTCTCACTTTTCACTTTTCACTTCGCTTCACACTTCGCTTCACACTTCAGTTCACTTCACATTTCACACTTCACACCTCACACTTCACTTCAAACTTCACACTTCATCTCATACTTCACACTTCACTCTTTACTTCACTCTTCACACTTCACTTCACACTTCACACTTCACTTTTCACTTCACACTTCACACTTCGCTTCACTTCCCACTTCACGCTTCACTTTTCACTTCACATTTCACACTTCACACTTCACTTCAAACTTCACTTCACTTCTCACTTTACACTTCACACTTCACACTTCACTTCACTTCACACTTCAAACTTTGCTTCACTTCACAGTTCAAACTTCACTTCACACTTCACTGCACACTTGACTTTTCACTTCACATTTCACTTCACACTTCACTTTTCACTTCACACTTCACTTTTCACTTCACACTTCACTTCACTTTTCACTTCACACTTCACTTCACACTTCACTAACTTCAATTCACACTTCACACTTCACTTTCCTCTTTACACTTCACTTCACACTTCACTTTTCACTTTTAACTTCACACTTCACAATTCACTTCAAACTTCACTTCACACTTCACACTTCACTTCACACTTCACGCTTCACACTTCGCACTTCACACTTCACTTCACTTCACACTTCACACTTCATGCTTCACTTTTCACTTCACACTTCACACTTCACACTTTGCTTCAAACTTCACTTCACTGTTCGCTTCAAACTTCACTTCACTTCACAATTCACACTTCGCACTTCACTTCACACTTCACTTCACTTCACTTTACACTTCACTTCACTTCACACTTCACTTCACATGTCACTTTTCATTTTTCACTTCACACTTCACTTCACACTTAACCTCGCTTCACATTTCACACTTCACACTTCACTTCAAACTTCACACTTCACTTCAAACTTCACACTTCACACTTCACACTTCACTTCACACTTTGCTTCACTTCACACTTCACACTTCGAACTTCACTTCACACTTCACACTTCACACTTCGCTTCACATCACACTTCGCTTCACATCACACTTCACTTCTCACTTTTCACTTTTCACTTCGCTTCACACTTCGCTTCACATTTCACACTTCACACTTCATTTCAAACTTCACACTTCATCTCACACTTCACACTTCAAACTTTACTTCACTCTTCACACTTCACTTCACACTTCACACTTCACTTTTCACTTCACACTTCACACTTCAATTCACTTCACACTTCACGCTTCACTTTTCCCTTCACATTTCACACTTCACACTTCGCTTCAAACTTCACTTCACAGTCCGCTTCACACTTAGCTTCACTTCACAATTCACACTTCACACTTTTCCCTTTTCACTTTTCACTTCACACTTCACACTTCGCTTCACTTCACACTTCGCTTCAACCCACACTTCACACTTCACACTTCGCTTCACTTCACACTTTGCTTCACTTCACACTTCACATTTCACACTTTTCACTTCACTTCACACTTCACACTTTGATTCACTTCACACTTCACATTCCACTTCACACTTCACACTTTGCTTCACTTCCCACTTCACTTCACACTTCACAGTTCGCTTCACTTCACACTTCACTTCACACTTCGCTTCTCTTCACACTTCACTTTTCACTTTTCACTTCACACTTCACTTCACTTCACTTCACTTTTCACTTCACACTTCACACTTTGCTTCACTTCACACTTCGCTTCACTTCACACTTCACACTTCACTTCACACTTTGCTTCACTTCACACTTCGCTTCATTTCACACTTCACACTTCACACTTGACTACACACTTTTCACTTCACTTCACACTTCACACTTCACCTCACTTCACACTTCACACTTTACTTCACCTCACACTTCACATTTTCACTTTTCACTTTTCACTTTACACACTTCACACTTCGCTTCACACTTTGCTTAACTTCACACTTAGCTTCACACTTCAAACCTCACACTTTTCACTTCACACTTCACACTTCAAACTTTGCTTCACACTTTTCACTTCACACTTAACACTTCACATCACACTTCACACTTCACTTCACACTTCACTTCACACATTTCACTTCACTTCAAACTTCACACTTTTCACTTCACACTTCCCTTCACTTCACACTTCACTCCACTTCACACTTCACTTCACACTTCACACTTTTCACTTCACTTCACACTTCACACTTCACACTTTTCACTTCACTTCACACTTCGCTTCACTCCACACTTCACACTTCAAACTTCGCTTCACTTCACACTTTGCTTCACTTCACACTTTTCACTTCACTTCACACTTCACACTTCGCTTCACTTCACACTTCACTTCACACTTTGCTTCATTTCACACTTCACAATTTGCTTCACTTCACTCTTCACTTCACTTCACACTTAACTCCACACTTTTCACTTCACTTCACACTTCACACTTCACTTCACTTCACTTCATTTCACTTTTCACTTTTCACACTTCACTTTTCACTTTCCACTTTTACCTTACACTTTACACTTCACTTTACACTTAACACACTTCACACTTCGCTTCACTTCACACTTCACTTCACTTCACACTTCGCTTCACTTCACACTACACACTTTGCTTCACTTCACACTTTACACACTTATCACTTTTCACTTCACACTTCGCTTCACATTTCACACTTCACACTTCATTTCAAACTTCACACTTCATCTCACACTTCACACTTCAAACTTTACTTCACTCTTCACACTTCACTTCACACTTCACACTTCATTTTTCACTTCACACTTCACACTTATATTCACTTCACACTTCACGCTTCACTTTTCACTTCACATTTCACACTTCACACTTCGCTTCAAACTTCACTTCACAGTCCACTTCACACATCGCTTCACTTCACAATTCACACTTCACACTTTTCCCTTTTCACTTCACACTTCACAATTCGCTTCACTTCACACTTCGCTTCAACCCACACTTCACACTTCACACTTTGCTTCACTTCACACTTCACATTTCACACTTTTCACTTCACTTCACACTTCACACTTTGATTCACTTCACACTTCACACTTCGCTTCACACTTCGCTTCACACTTCACACTTTGCTTCACTTCCCACTTCACTTGACACTTCACACTTCGCTTCACTTCACACTTCACTTCACACTTTGCTTCTCTTCACACTTCACTTTTCACTTTTCACTTCATACTTCACACTTCACTTCACTTCACTTTTCACTTCACACTTCACACTTTGCTTCACTTCACACTTCGCTTCACTTCACACTTCACACTTCACTTCACACTTTGCTTCACTTCACACTTCGCTTCATTTCACACTTCACTTCACACTTCGCTTCATTTCACACTTCACTTCACACTTCACACTTCACACTTCACACTTGACTACACACTTTTCACTTCACTTCACACTTCACACTTCACCTCACTTCACACTTCACACTTCACACTTTACTTCACCTCACACTTCACATTTTCACTTTTCACTTTTCACTTTACACACTTCACACTTCGCTTCACACTTCGCTTAACTTCACACTTCGCTTCACACTTCAAACCTCACACTTTTCACTTCACACTTCACACTTCAAACTTTGCCTCACACTTTTCACTTCACACTTAACACTTCACATCACACTTCACACTTCACTTCACACTTCACACATTTCACTTCACTTCAAACTTCACACTTTTCACTTCACACTTCCCTTCACTTCACACTTCGCTCCACTTCACACTTCACTTCACACTTCACACTTTTCACTTCACTTCACACTTCACACTTTTCACTTCACTTCACACTTCACACTTCACACTTTTCACTTCACACTTCACACTTCACTTTTCACTTTTTCACTTCACTTCACACTTCACTCCACACTTCGCTTCACATCACACTTCACTTTTCACTTTTCACTTCAAACCTCAGTTCACTTCACACTTCACACTTCACATTTTTCACTTTTCACTTCACACTTCGCTTCACTCCACACTTCACACTTCAAACTTCGCTTCACTTCACACTTTGCTTCACTTCACACTTTCCACTTCACTTCACACTTCATACTTCGCTTCACTTCACACTTCACTTCACACTTTGCTTCATTTCACACTTCACAATTTGCTTCACTTCACTCTTCACTTCACTTCACACTTAACTCCACACTTTTCACTTCACTTCACACTTCACACTTCACTTCACTTCACTTCATTTCACTTTCCACTTTTACCTTACACTTTACACTTCACTTTACACTTTACACACTTCACACTTCGCTTCACTTCACACTTCACTTCACTTCACACTTCGCTTCACTTTACACTACACACTTTGCTTCACTTCACACTTTACACACTTATCACTTTTCACTTCACACTTCGCTTCACTTCACACTCCACACTTCACACTTCGCTTCACTTCACACTTCACATTTCACACTTCGCTTCACTTCACACTCCACACTTCACACTTAACACTTTGCTTCACTTCACACTTCACACTTCACACTTCGCTTCACACTTCACACTTTTCACTTATCTTCACTTCACACTTCTCACTTCGCTTCACTTCACACTTCACACTTCACTTCACACTTCACTTTTCACTTTACACACTTCACACTTCACTTCACACTTCACTTTTCAATTTTCACTTTACACTTTACACACTTCACACTTCGCTTCACTTTTCACTTTTCACACTTCACTTTTCACTTTTCACTTTTACCTTACACTTTACACTTCACTTTACACACTTAGCACTTCGCTCCACTTCACACTTCACATCACACTTCACTTTTCACTTTTCCCTTTTCACTTCACACTTCGCTTCACACTTCGCTTCACTCCACACTTCGCTTCACTTCACACTTCACAATTCGCTTCACTCCACTCTTTGCTTCACTTCACACTTCACATTTCACACTTCGCTTCACTTCACACTCCACACTTCACACTTAACACTTTGCTTCACTTCACACTTCACACTTCGCTTCACACTTCACACTTTTCACTTATCTTCACTTCACACTTCTCACTTCGCTTCACTTCACACTTCACACTTCACTTCACACTTCACTTTTCACTTTACACACTTCACACTTCACTTCACACTTCACTTTTCAATTTTCACTTTACACACTTCACACTTCGCTTCACTTTTCACTTTTCACACTTCACTTTTCACTTTTCACTTTTACCTTACACTTTACACTTCACTTTACACACTTAGCACTTCGCTCCACTTCACACTTCACATCACACTTCACTTTTCACTTTTCCCTTTTCACTTCACACTTCGCTTCACACTTCGCTTCACTCCACACTTCGCTTCACTTCACACTTCACAATTCGCTTCACTCCACTCTTTGCTTCACTTCACACTTCACACTTCACACTTTGCTTCACTTCACAATTTACACACTTCACACTTCGCTTCACTTCACACTTCACTTTTCAATTTTCACTTTTCACTTTTCACTTCACACTTCGCTTCACTTCATACTCCACACTTCACACTTCACATTTCACACTTCGCTTCACTTCACACTCCACACATCACACTTAACCCTTTGCTTCACTTCACACTTCACACTTTACTTCACTTGACACTTCACACTTCGCTTCACACTTCACACTTTTCACTTCTCTTCACTTTACACTTCTCACTTCGCTTCACACTTCACTTTTCACTTTACACACTTCACACTTCACTTCACACTTCACTTTTCAATTTTCACTTTACACTTTACACACTTCACACTTCGCTTCACTTCACACTTTTCACTTTTCACTTTTCACTTTTAACTTCGCTTCACTTCATACTCCACACTTCACACTTTGCTTCACTTCACACTTCACACTTTGCTTCACTTCACACTTCACACTTTGCTTCACTTCACACTTCACACTTTGCTTCACTTCACACTTCACACTTCGCTTCACACTTCACACTTTTCACTTCGCTTCACACTTCACACTTTTCACTTCACTTCACACTTCACACTTCGGATCACTTCACACTTCACACTTCGCTTCACACTTCACACTTCGCTTCACACTTCGCTTCACTTCACACTTCGCTTCACACTTTGCTTCACTTCACACTCTACACTTCACTTCACACTTCACACTTCACACTTCACTTCACACTTCGCTTCACTTCACTCTTCGCTTCACTTCACACTTCACTTCACTTCACACTTCACACTTCACTTTTCACTTTTCACACTTCACTTTTCACTTTTCACTTCACACTTCGCTTCACTTCATACTCCACACTTCACACTTCGCTTCACTTCACACTTCACATTTCACACTTCGCTTCACTTCACACTCCACACTTCACACTTAACACTTTGCTTCACTTCACACTTCACACTTTACTTCACTTCACACTTCACACTTTTCACTTCGCTTCACAATTCACACTTTTCACTTCACTTCACACTTCACACTTCGGATCACTTCACACTTCACACTTCGCTTCACACTTCACACTTCGCTTCACACTTCGCTTCACTTCACACTTCGCTTCACACTTTTCTTCACTTCACACTCTACACTTCACTTCACACTTCACACTTCACACTTCACTTCACACTTCGCTTCACTTCACTCTTCGCTTCACTTCACACTTCACTTCACTTCACACTTCACACTTCACTTTTCACTTTTCACACTTCACTTTTCACTTTTCACTTCACACTTCGCTTCACTTCATACTCCACACTTCACACTTCGCTTCACTTCACACTTCACATTTCACACTTCGCTTCACTTCACACTCCACACTTCACACTTAACACTTTGCTTCACTTCACACTTCACACTTAACACTTTGCTTCACTTCACACTTTTCACTTCGCTTCACACTTCACACTTCACACTTCGGATCACTTCACACTTTACACTTCGCTAACACTTCACACTTCGCTTCACACTTCACTTCACTTCACAATTCGCTTCACTTCACACTTCAACACTTTGCTTCACTTCACACTTCACACTTTACTTCACTTCACACTTTTCACTTCACTTCACTTCACACTTCACACTTCGGATCACTTCACACTTCACCTAACACTTCACACTTTGCTTCACACTTCACTTCACACTTCGCTTCACTTCACACTTCACTTCACACTTTGCTTCACTTCACACTCCACACTTCACTTCACACTTCACACTTCACTTCACACTTCGCTTCACTTCACACTTCACACTTAACTTCACACTTTTCACTTCACACTTCACTTCACACTTTGCTTCACTTCACACTCCACACTTCACTTCACACTTCACACTTCACTTCACACTTCACTTCACTTTACACTTCACACTTCACACTTAACTTCACACTTTTCACTTCACTTCACTTCACACTTCACTTTTCACTTTTCACACTTCACTTTTCACTTTTCACTTTTACCTTACACTTTACACTTCACTTTACACTTTACACACTTCAGACTTCGCTTCACTTCACACTTCACATCACACTTCACTTTTCACTTTTCACTTTTCACTTCACACTTATCTTCACACTTCACTTCACACCTCGCTTCACTTCACACTTCACACTTCGCTTCACTTCACACTTCATACTTTGCTTCACTTCACACTTTACACACTTCACACTTCGCTTCACTTCACACTTTTCACTTTTCAATTTTCACACTTCACACTTTTCACTTCTCTCCACTTCACACTACTCACTTCGCTTCACTTTACATTTCACACTTCACTTCACACTTCACTTTTCACTTTACACACTTCACACTTCACTTCACACTTCACTTTTCAATTTTCACTTTACACTTTACACACTTCGCTTCACTTCACACTTTTCACTTTTCACTTTCCACTTTTCACTTTTCACTTCGCTTCACTTTATACTCCACACTTCACACTTTGCTTCACTTCACACTTCACACTTCGCTTCACTTCACACTCCACACTTCACACTTCACACTTTGCTTCACTTCACACTTCACACTTTGCTTCACTTCACACTTCACACTTCACTTCACACTTCACACTTCACACTTCACTTCACACTTCACACTTTTCACTTCTCTTCACTTTACACTTCACTTCTCTTCACTTCACACTTCACACTTCACTTTTCACTTTTCACTTTACACACTTAACACTTCACTTCACTTCACTTCACTTCACTTTTCACTTCACACTTCGCTTCACTTCACACTCCACACTTCACACTCCACACTTTGCTTCACTTCACACACTTCACACTTCACACTTTTCACTTCACTTCACTTCACACTTTTCACTGCACTTCACACTTTTCACTTCACTTCACTTTTCACTTTACACTTCACTTCACTTCACTTCAAATCCCGGCAAGGCCCCCACTGTAATGAATTTCCGTTTTTCCTTGATGTTAACCTCTTCTGTTTCTAGTTGAAACAAGTGATCGAACAATTATTATATGCCTCAATGGTTACCGTAGGATAAATACAACCATTAGTACAATCAAAAGTATATTACTCCCTTCTCATTATAAAGAATAGCACAATATTACAATGCTTTAAATTAAGAAACAAGTATTCACCACCAAAGGTTAAGGAGCTCTCCACTTACCGAAGCATGGAAAGCTGTTAAGTCAGTTTTCCCAAGGATCAACAATAATTTTACAATAATTCACTAGCGGTGCTAGGAAAACAAGGACTAAAATATAAGTCTGGAGACATAACCAAACAACAGATGGCGGTTGTGGAGGCTTAATATAAAGGTAACAATTAGAAATATGTTAGGACATTACAATATATATATATATATATATATATGTATATATATATATATATTACTGTATATATATACATATATATATATATATATATATGCATATACAGTAATATATATATATATATATATATACATATATATATATATATATATGTGTGTGTGTGTGTGTGTATATATCATTTGCCTAACTTTTTTATTCAAAATTAAATAACAATGTACACCGCTAGTAGGTAAAATATCTGTTACACTAACTTTTAACAACTGAATCATGTCATTGAAATTGAAATACCAAAATTTGGTATACATTATACAAAAGTGCAAAGGATCCCCTACAAACACTGCCAAAAAATACAAATTTATTTTGTAAAATAGGTGCGTGAGAGCAAATGTATCATCCTTTTTTGGGGGGTGGGGGCGGGGGATTTATATGTGAGATGGATAAAAAAAAAAAAAAATACATTAGCCTAGTTTTATTAGTTTTAGCCCACAGAGAGAAATTCAGATGTATGTATCAATTTCTTTTTGGCTAACTGAAACTCACTGTATTATTGTATTTATTATATTTTGCCTATTTTGAATGCACTATACTAATGTGTAACTTAACCAGTTTGCGCGTAACAATAAAATAAGTAAAGCGATCAGAAACATTCTTTTACTTTCTGTGATCATAGTTTTATTTTCCCCTGGGGGTGGGTAAATTACGTAAGAATATTTCGTCA
>NC_090740.1:50863502-50868502 GCF_036898095.1 Palaemon carinicauda
AATAGGGATATTAGCCCAGTGAGGAGAGGAAAAAAGGAAAATAGAATATTTTAAGAGGAGCAACAACATTAAAGTAAGTATCTCCTATATAAACTATAAAACCTTTAACAAAAAGAAGAGGAAGAGAAATAAGATATAGTGTTCTCGAGTGTACCCTTAAGCTAGAGAACTTATTATTATTATAATTATTATTATTATTATTATTATTATTATTATTATTATTATTATTATTATTATTATTATTATTATTATTATTATTATTATTATTATTATTATTAGCTAACCTACAAACATAGTGGAAAAAGCTGGATGCCTTAAACCCCAGGGTTCTAATCGGGAAAAGAGCCCAGTGGAAATAGGGAATAGCAAAACAGATATATCAACGTCTTATGACTACAAATTAAATTTCAAGTTAGCCAATATTATTTTACAAATGTAAATATTATTCTTCTTTCGTATGTAATCCTTTTGTTATTAGACTCTGAAGCTGTGAGATGGTCCGATTACATTTGATAAGAATAAAAAATACTTTTTTGAATTAGTAATAGCAAATCGTTTTTACTGAAATTGACAGATTATCATAACGAGATGATATATGTACCAGGAAAGCAATAATCAATTTTATCAACTCCTCCGTCCTGTCTAGATAACAACTAGTTTTAAGCTAAAGGCATTTAACTGTCCGATCGGCAAACCGTTCAATATTGTAGAATTATTGCTTCAGTGTCAGATCTCTCTCTCTCTCTCTCTCTCTCTCTCTCTCTCTCTCTCTCTAAAAACATTTTTTTTTGTTTTTATGATTTCTTTTTTGAACAATCACATTGAATAAAAGGCAGTTTTTGAATAAAATTTTATAATTAACAGAAATTATATTTTGAATGCTCTGAAAATCTTGCTATATTCTCTATGCTCTAATAATGAATATGCTTTCTTGAAGATACTCAGGAAAAAGACACAATCTATTCGATCCAAAAAATCGATACTAAAAAAATTATCCTTTTTGAAGATAGTTTTCTTCAAGGGTAAGCAACATAAAAACGGAAATTTCCTTTAAATATCCCTCAAACTTGTCATATCATTTAAAAAATTTGGAGGACTCAGTGTGTGTGTATATATATATATATATATATATAGATATATATATATATATATATATATATATATACCAATTCATGGATACTATGTACTAAGAATAATGTCTGTGTCGTTTTTCGGTGAAGTTTGTGCAGGTATGAATAGTGATAATACATGAAAATAAAGCTAATAAAAATTGTTCAGCATAGCTCCCTATCAACTAAAAGTCTAATAAATATAAGTAAAACTATTGGGAGGCTAAATAGGATTTGGTGAGGACCTTTGCCAAAATTACTTGCGAAAGTAATATACATCATTGGTAAACAAAATATATGCTTTGCATTACATAAAGCAAAAGCATTTTGTTAGGAGCGAACTAGGCTCACTGTGCACACCAACCGGATTAAGAAAGGCAGAACTTCAATAAGAATTATGAACAAGGCTCATACTAGCAGCAAAGCTAATAAGAAATTAACGGACTGCATTTCGAGTAACAAAGGGCCTTACAATGGCTCCTGTTGACACTGGATACGTATAAACGAGAGAGAAGCTAAATTATCGCTTGCTTAGCTTACTCCATTGCAAGTTTTGCGATTTTATCAAACAGCTTTACTCACGCTTGACCGAATGTTTATTTCAGGAGTTACTTAAGCTTCGAAATAACTTCTCGTTGGTAAGTTGAAAGATTTTTGTAATCCTTTATAGAGGAACATCGTCGAACACCTGAACCCGTTATTATAGTACGGAAGTACCCATGGGTTTATGATAAAAATATCAGACAATTCTTCCTTTTATTGCCAGCTATATTAGGACAAGAGATCGTGCTTGTCTAAAGCCTGGTTTTCTCTAGACTAAACATCACCACCACAAGTTCTAAAGAAAAGTACTCGAAAAATTAAAAATCTCTTGCATCAAAAATTCACGAAAAAGATCTGGAATATAAGAGAGGTGCATTGAATACATTTGAATCAATTCCATTTTTTTTTTTGCTGATAGACAATTATAAGATTTGTTGGGGTCAATGATTGATCAAAAAGGCAAAAACATCAATTAATGGCTCAGTAATTCTTTATGTAAGAAAACCGTGAATCAATTATTTCTCTAGACAATGTAAGATGTGTTGGTGGTTGAATGATAAATCGCTATTAGGTACGATCATTCAACAGTTAGTAATAGGTGGAATATTGAAAACTAATTTTGTAAAAGTTCATGATAACAAATCTCAAAAACATCTTTATAGATAATCATTGTGACCTCTTATGCCTTGTATTCCTTTTGATTGTCGTAATAATGGAGATAGAGATTTGAACTTCACTTTTGTAATCAAAATCGCCAATTCTTCATGGCATATATGCAGAAGACAAACACTTATCAATAGTCATATTTCTAAATCACTTTATCTTGTTTGGATTTAATTTTCCTTACAGATACCACCAATTCATTTCGCCAGGTCCTCAAGAGACTATGAAAGCTTCCCAAAATTTAGCGGTATTTATCATAAAATGAAACTCAAAATACCTCACTCGAATATGAACATCTAAAACGTTAAAACAAACCATATGAAAAGTTAACTGCGATCAAAATCCAATTTTCTATAACAAAAAAAAAAAAAAAAATTAAAAGAATTTGTAACAAATATTTCTAAATAAATCCTAATAATATCATAGAACAACTGATAAATCATGATTAGCTTTGAACGTTGTTCTATGAGTGAACTAATATCTATACAAAGTCCTCAAAAGCAGCGATCTGAATAATCCTTAGCATCCTAGAACTCTCATTGAGCTTAGCGGAAATTCCCGGGATTGCTTGACGAACAAGGAAGCGGCAATGAAAACCATCAATAGTATTAAGGAAATCTCATTTCAGGGCCAGTGAAAGTCTATTCTGTATGTTCATTTGTTCATCAAGGATAAAGGCCATATTGTTCAAAATTTGCATTACAAAACGGTAGTTGTCTGGCAATATTTATTCCAGGATTCATCTAGGATAAAAGCCAAATTGTTCAAAATTTGCTTTAAGCAACGATAAGTTTCTGGCAATACTTATTCCAGGATTCATCTAGGAAAAAAAGCCAAATTGTTCAATTCGCATTAAAACACGATAAGTATTAGGCAATATTTATTCCAGGGATTTTTACCGCTTTAAAAACATATACTGACGTATAGGATTGATATTACGGTCGCCAACCATAAAAGATAATAGAAAAGTATAGAAAACCTATGGTCGCCAGTATTTTTCTGAAAGACGACTGAAAACAATATATTTTTTTTACGGAGAATATCCAATTAAAATTACGGTTTTTTAACGGTACATATTGTTGCAAATAATAAGATAAACATGAAAAAAGTTTGACATTTATATTCACGACTGTATACCATATATGAGGAAATTCTACAAATTGCTTATTTTCCTTATTAATAATTGGTAAAATTCAAAGAACATACTAATATGTGGGAAATGGTGGACTAAGTTTAAATAAAAAGAAAATGTAAATAAGTGTATCTTATTATATTATCTGTTTCAGGATTATTTGATTTCGATTTCGATTTATACGAACTATTATTATCACCCTTTAAACCTTTATAGCATCTACTTTTACTGATCCTATCCCATTAAATGTAGAATTGGTTAATCTTTTTACGCTTTATTTTGTCTTGATTTCCAGGATTCTTCAACTAATCTTGTTAAGAGTTACTACAATAATTGTAATCATGAAAATTACATTAATATTCACTATCCCTCTTCACACATATAGCAGTCTTTCTAATGCGTTAAGAAATATTACAAGTCTAAACACTGGCCAAAGTTTCTTTGATAATATAAGTTCCATAAGTTCCAGAATTACATATGGATAAAATATAAATTGTATTTATTAAGCATATCATGTGTATTGTTTTAATATTTTCTAGGGATTTTGAAGCTCTCCTTCATAACATAACATTCAAACAGAATAGGTTTATTTCTGCTTTACTAAGAATAATTCAATAGTTATCAATATTTCGACAGGAACGAAACTCTATCTCGTATAATATATATCTTAATAAAATAGAAATTTATAGTGTGATTCTAAGTGAAATAATTAAATATGCGAATTAAAACTGCTTACTAATCAATTGAAAATCCTGTTTAGCTATAGGGTTGTGGTGGCCGATGTGGTAACGTCTCTGATTAGTGATTGCCAGACTGGGGTTCGAGTCCGCTCAGACTCGTTAGTTACTTTGGTCACTGCAACCTCACCCTCCTTGTGAGCTAAGGATGGGGGTTGGGGTTTGTGAGAGCCTATAAGTCTATCTGCTGAGTCATCAGCAGCCATTGCCTGCCTCTTCCAGTCTCGGGTTAGGTGGGGAGGGGGCTTGGGCACTGATCATATATATATAAATATATATATATATATATATATATATACACACACACACACACACATATATATATATATATATATATCGATATATATATATATATATATATCGATATATATATATATATATATATATATTATGATCAGTCTCTCCGGCATTGTCCTGCTTGATAGCACAATGTCACTGTCCCATGCCTCCGCCATTCATGAGAAGCCTATAAATCTTTAAAAAGGGTATCCATTAACTAAACCACCACTAAAGTTTGAGAAAAAACAGTGAAATATAATCCGTACTTTCTCTGAGGAGACTAAATAATGTACAGGGACACCCCAGTCTGGTAGTTTGCTAAGATCACGGACATTTAGTCTGTAATACAGGGAAGAAGACTCTAAATTAAATATAACATTTGGAATAGATTGTGTCAGTGATTAATGGTATCAGGCATGCATAATTGGGTAGGCTTTAACCAATTCAAGAGAAAAAGCTCTGTTGAATGTCATTCTGTTACAATCTATCATAAACTTTTGTTATGTTGTAGTCCAGGAAACCTTTCGCCTTTATCTT
>NC_090740.1:50881002-50886002 GCF_036898095.1 Palaemon carinicauda
CTGCGATACCACCTACGTTTACGAGAACCTCACATAAATCGTTTGGAAACAGCAAATTTAATTGGAAGTTGCTCATTGCTGACGTCACATTGCCAATCCTCGGTGCGGATTTCCACTCCCATTTCCACATTTTGGTCGGTGTTGCCCACCGACGATTGGTCAATGCAGACTTGTACTTGTCGATACTTCTTCAAACTGCCCCCTGCAACCTCGCTCTTCACATCAGTGCACCCAAGGATTCCTACCCTCACCTACTCACGTCGTACCTGGAAGTTTTCTGTCCAGAACTTCGCCAAACGCCCACGGCCCCGGCCAAACACGGTATTTATCACAATATCAAGACGATGGGCACCCAGCCTTCGCTAAATTCAGACATCTGGCACCAGATCGATTGGCAGCCGCCAAACAGACGTTCGATGAAATGGAAGAAATGGGCCTTTGCCAAAAGGCCTCCAGACCATGGTTGTCACCCTTACTCATCGTCCTGAAGAAAGACGGCTCCCTCTGTCCGTTTGGGGATTATAGGCGCCTGAACATGCAAACAGAGCCGCATCACTAACCCCTCCCAAACATCGCCGACAGGACCTACCTGCACAAAGCGAAGGTTTTCTTCAAACTCGACCTCCTGAGTAGTATTAACAGGGGCCTATGAATCCAGAAGATGTCCCCAAGACCGTCATCACCACTTCCTTCGGTACATAAACCTTCAATTACTCCTGTTTTGGCCTTTATAATTGTGGGGCCCCTTTTCAGCATCTCATGGAGGGCATCTTAGTTGACCTCCTGTCTGTGTATGTTACGTGGACGACATACTTGTGTTCTCTTCCTCAAAAGAGGAACACTTCCGTCACCAGCACATCGTGCTCGACCGCCTACAACAAAATGGACTCGTAGTCCAGTACGTACGACAAGTGTACCTTTGTCGCCAACGAAGTGTGGTTCTTAGGGCACCACATCAATCCTGAAGGAGTCCATCCCCTCCCTGAGAAGGTAGTAGCCATTCAGAACTTCCCCACACTCTCGACTGTCTAAGCACTGCAGGAATTCTTGGGCATGAGGAACTATTATCACCATTTTCTGCCAGCTATTACCACCATTCTTGCTCCTCTCTATGTCTCACTCAAGGGCAAGCCAAAAGACCTGAAGTGGGGTCCCCTTCAAGAAGTGGTCCCTTACAACGTAAAAATAGCCTTATCAACCGCTGCTGCTCTCACTTTTCCCGTCCCACGTGCCCCTCTCCTTCTCTCCACCGATGCCAGCGACGTCGCTATTGGTGCAGTACTCGAACAGATGGTCAGCGTTTCGCCCCGCCCAGAGGCCTTCTTCAGCAGAAAACTGCCCAAGGCAGAAACCGGTTATTCTACCTTCGATCGCGAATTGATGGTGGTGCAATTGGCTGTCCATCACTTTCGCCATTTATTACAATATACACCCTTCGTCATTCACATATACCACATGTCTCTGGTGCACGCCTTCACTCGACAACATGACGCCTGGTCCGCCCGTTAACACAGACATCTCTCTGCTGTGGCTGAATACAATTGCACCCTTCAACACATCCCTGGGAAAATGAATCCCATTGTCGATGCCCTGTTAAGAAACACGCTGGCTGCCGTTCAACTGGGATGGGACAACAACGCCTTGCGTGAAGCTCAAGGACAGGATCCAGAGTATCAAGAATGTAGGATATCCTGCATATCCCTCCGTTGGGAAGCGTCCCCCTCGACGACTCTAACACCATCCTCATCTGTGACATCAGTGCTGGTAGACCGCGACCTAGGATTCCTGCTTCCATGAGCCAACAGGTGTTTGATTTCATTAACGGCCTTTCACATCCCTTGCGCTGTTCTACTGCACAGCTGCTGAAGACGAAGTTCATTTGGCACAGCATTACTAAGGATGCTAAGGATTGGGTCCACGCCTGTATTTCTTGCCAAAGTTCCAAAGTACATCAACAAACAGATTCAGGAGTGGGCACCTTTCCTCAACCTCAGCGTCGTTTCGCCCACATTCACGTCAACGTTGTAAGCCCCTACCTACATCACAAGGACATCGTTACCTGTTCACCGCCATCGACGGCTCCATTTGTTGGCCTGAAGCCATTCCTATGGAAACTGCAATGTCCGCCTCATGTACATCTGCCTTACTCTCAGAGGATGGATAGCAAGATTTGGTATCCCTGAGCATATTACTTCTGACAGGGGTACCACTTTCACCTCTCAAATGTGGACATCATTAGCGAATCTCCTGGGCATCACCCTACATCAGACAACTGCCTACAGCCCTGCTGCCAATGGAATGATTGAACGTTTTCATTGTACCCTCAAAGCAGCTTTGATGTCCTGCTGTAAGGACTCCAACTAATTTACTCAGTTCCCCTGGGTCCTCCTTGGCCTAGGGACCTATCCTAAAGACGCCCTGGATATCCTGCATATCACTCCGTTGGGAAGCGTCCCCCTCGACGACTCTAACACCATCCTCATCTGTGACATCAGTGCTGGTAGACCGCGACCTAGGATCCCTGCTTCCATGAGCCAACAGGTGTTTGATTTCATTAACGGCCTTTCACATCCCTTGCGCTGTTCTACTGCACAGCTGCTGAAGACGAAGTTCATTGGCACAGCATTACTAAGGATGCTAAGGATTGGGTCCACGCCTGTATTTCTTGCCAAAGTTCCAAAGTACATCAACAAACAGATTCAGGAGTGGGCACCTTTCCTCAACCTCAGCGTCGTTTCGCCCACATTCACGTCAACGTTGTAAGCCCCTACCTACATCACAAGGACATCGTTACCTGTTCACCGTCATCGACGGCTCCATTTGTTGGCCTGAAGCCATTCCTATGGAAACTGCAATGTCCGCCTCATGTACATCTGCCTTACTCTCAGAGGATGGATAGCAAGATTTGGTATCCCTGAGCATATTACTTCTGACAGGGGTACCACTTTCACCTCTCAAATGTGGACATCATTAGCGAATCTCCTGGGCATCACCCTACATCAGACAACTGCCTACAACCCCGCTGCCAATGGAATGATTGAACGTTTTCATTGTACCCTCAAAGCAGCTTTGATGTCCTGCTGTAAGGACTCCAACTAATTTACTCAGCTCCCCTGGGTCCTCCTTGGCCTAGGGACCTATCCTATAGACGCCCTGGACGTCTCGGCAGCTAAAATGGTGTATGGCAACCGGTTGGTCATCCCTGAAAAATTTTTTCCTTCTGCCACCTCCTCCGACAATCTCCACTGGATATGTCACATCGTTGGAAAATTTGATCCATGCGGCCAGACTTACAAGACCCCAGCGAAGCATCACAAACCGACAGACTTGCACTCTACAATGTACGTTTTCCTACGCAATGACACTAGCCAGCCACCGCTAAACCCCCCTTACACAGGTCCTTTCCTTGTGATCCAACACAATCCAAAAGCATTCCAACTAAGCTTTTGTGGCAAACAAAACTGGGTTTCCATTGATTGTCTAAAACCTGCTCATCTCTTGCCAGATGACCTGCATATAGAATGCCTCTCTAGATCAGATTGCCCTGTTTAACATGTACAGTATGTCATTTTTTTTGGGGGAGCCATGTACCACCCGTGTGTCATACGATCGTACATAGTAACTATATTTCTCTTTTTGTATATATTATCCTTTGTATCTTTGTAACTCTCCCCTCATACTAACAGCACCTTGTATTCACCTGTCTGCTGACTCATTGTTAACTGTTAACAGAACTGGTAGCAGGTTTGACAAGAAATAGCATGTTCGTATTTTGTGACCTTCTACCAGGACCTAGTGTGTATATATACTCGAGGTGTCTTTAATAAAGTTACTCAGTTGCATTCATCTTGCCTTTGACTCACAACCTACTCTTGGCCCGTTACAATATCATATCCTCTTTTCCCTTCCTCCACCGTTATAGCTACATCACGAGGTTGGTTTTTAGATGCGTCCTCTCAAGTGTTTTCTATCAGAGGGCATATATATGTATGTATATATACATATATAGTATATATATATATATATATGACCATGACAAGAACAGTTTATTTCATAGGATTTATAGGTTTATGAGATTTAAAATGCTAAATTGAATTGTTTTATTATTTTACCCACGGAAACTGTCGCATGCGGTTTAACCAACGCAATGCAGAAACCGATCATTTTACATTTATTTGAAATTTCAGGAAATGTATAAATATCGGTGCAAGGTTGATTGACAATGAATCACATTCTAAAATAAATGAAGAGAATAAATAGTCTCACACCATCAAACGATATTTGTTAAAATTTAATTAACTTGTCATCACTTTTCATACCATGGCTTTCGAAAGAATAATAATTTCAATGTAGAAAGTTATTTTGAGAATGTGAAAAGGCAATGTTCTACCAGCACACACGTACATACAGACACATGCACACATACACACACACGCGCGCGCACACACACACACACACACACACACACATATATATATATATATATATATATATTAATCCAATTTCATAGGTTGAATTAGATAATGACTCAAAAAGGAACTATTTCAAATATCTTTTGTCTTGATACTAAATTTCTCTCATTAATAGTCAGTGGTCTTTATTAATATAAGATTTTTTTGGGTAATCAACTCATTCTTACAATAATTAGTGCAATTACTTTTTGTATAGATTATTTCTATTTTTCATTACTCCGGAGAAAGTATCTAGAATCATGTTTATCGAAATCTTAAATGAAAACTTAGAAAATTACTCATTTATTTTAATCTGAAATTTAACTCTAAAACTTCCATTACCATTTTATTATTATTTTGTTTAATTTCATCATATATTGACGTTTCCTTTTAATATAATAACTCAGATGATAATATATCAGCGAGAAAGACCAAACTATACGAGTCTTATTAATACTAATAACCCTCCAAAATATTATAAATATTTTCTTTTTAAATTAGATTCGATCATAAAACTATGACCATGGCAAAAAACAATTTATTTCATAG
>NC_090740.1:50891002-50906002 GCF_036898095.1 Palaemon carinicauda
CCTTTTTATTCTACAGAGTGAACCCCATACCTCCCTTGGTCTCCTTTCTGTGTCTGCTGGTAGAGCCCAGCAGTCTCTTGATTTATAGGAAGCCTGAATGTTACATTCTCCCGTTCCATATGTTCACTCTTTCTGGATGGAAGGTTGTATGGCAATGCTGCCTTATAACATTACATCCATACTGTTCCTCTTCCTAGTGTAATGTACTCCTAGCCCGGCTGCCGGCTTAAACGGCCGGCAGCCGGGTAGTTGGAGGTTCTCTGGTTCGTAGTCACTGCTGGCCGGCATAGGTATCGCTACCTTTGCCTGCCGGCAGTAGAAACACATCCCGAGATCTGCCGGCCACTACGATTAGCGGCCGGCTTCCGGGTGCTAGTGTTTTCAGTTGCCGGCCGGCACACATTTGCAAGCCAGTGACCTGCCGCCTATTAGTTAAAGGTAGCATACCTTTGAACTATACAGGGGTAAATGCCAGCCGGCATGACAGCATGTGATGTACAGTAGTTACTATATTTGTGGTGTAGTATACGCTGCATAAATAAAACTACAGTACAGAGTTTGTTGTAACACTAAAGATCTTCCAACATACTCAATGTTATCTTGTACAACCTTTTGTTGAGACCATACAATATATAGAAAGTGAGTTTTTTCTTTATTCATTCTATCCCGTATATTAAAACTTTATTTCAAGGTGTGATCTACACCTTAACTTTCAGCTTAGGAAAATATGTAAGGTATTCTAGAATAAGAATTAACCTTATCTTTAATATCTTGGGAGGTTACAGCAATAGGCTGTGCAGGAAATACAAGTATGTGTCTTTAATTCTTTCCTTTCTAGCTTCACTGTATAAGCTACATGTATTAATAAGTGAAAAGCCTTCACTTGATACTCATGGATTTCCTTCTCTTTACAGGAGGACCATCCGAAGTGCGGGAGTATGTTCTGCAATGTCCGCACCAAGAACTTCTGTGGACATGAGTTATGCAGGAGGCATGCAGCATGTGCAGTCTCCAAAGGTGATCTCCGGTATTAGGACCCTCAGATATGTACCATATGTTCTAACCTGATTACTGAGGCATTTGACTCCCCTCACCTGGGTGAGGGATTTTCAGAAAAACACTTCAGGCCCCTACCTTCCAAACAAGAAGATGAGGGCCTACCTTTTCCCTAAGGCATCAGCTGATGCAGTCATGCCTCAGCCTTAGGAGGAGATACCAACTGTCCAGAATCCGGTAGATTCTGAAGTCTCAGCCACCCTTCAAGACATACAATTGGACGATAGGATGTCAAAAGTGTTGGATTGTACAGGGAAGGACCTTCTGGGAGAAGGTCAGGAGGAGGAGCTGACCCAGGCTTCAGAAATAGAAGAGGAAGAAATCGACGAGGTGTCGGTTACCTCGGTTCCGGCCCTGGAACCTGTTCCCTCTACATCGTCTGCCATCCAAGGTGATCTGGGAAGGACTCTTTCTTCTATTTGTGATGATTTAACAAATACAAAAGAAGAATGATGAAAAGGAAGCTGCGATGAAACTGGAGATACATAGACTTGCAGCATCACGTGGGCCCCAGAAGCGACTCAACATGAAGTATCTTCCTTTGTGCTTGGATACCAATCCTTGGAGGTATGCCGAACACATGCCAATGACAACTGGGAAGATTGTTATATCGGAGAAGCTGGGCTCAATTCCCCTGGAAGATGTGGAATTTTGGCCCAACAAAGACTCTTACCTGGACTGCTATGTCCGTCTTAGGAAGGAGCTAGCCTCAAAGGAGGAGACGGAGCTGAAGGAGGTCATAGTTCTTGACCATAGTAAAGCACAGGCGTTACTAGCGAGCTAGATGAAAGAGAGGGGCTTCACGAACTCAAAGGTGCCAGCATTGAGTAAGAAGCTTCCCTCCTTTGTGGCCTCTCCAACCAGAGACTTTCCCTTCATGGAAAAGGGATATAAGGCAGCCTTGAAGGCGGCGGAGGCAGGGAAACCATGCCCCTCGTTGCAGGAAAGCAAACCGTTATTCCTGACCCTACCCTTGGACCAAAAAGACTGGAAGGACGTCCACCTTACCTTCTCAGTCGGGAAGTTGGAAGCTGATATTGCTGAACGTCAGTTAGGTGAGGAACTTCCAAAGCTGTCGGAGTTTCTCTTGCGCAGAGAGCAAGAGACGAAAGATAGACTTGCGGCATCGATGTCGTTGCAAACCACGTTAGAAACGATGGCAAGTGATCCCAAGAACCAGGACATGTTCATGGTAGTGGCCAAAACCCATCTGGCCACAGTTACAAAGGATCGCTATAGCATTATTAAAGATAGGAGAGTTCGTGATCACCTCGGCTGCGGTGAAGCACGAACTGAAGAAGCTGATCTCCTCTTGCATATGGGGTAAAGACCTCTTTCCCAACGATGTGGATAAAAAGGGACTAGACAAGGCCGCCGTTGAGAATAGGAACCTTCTCCAAATGTGTGGCTTAAATCTTAAGAGAAAGTCTTCTCAGGATGAGGGCCCCCAACCCAAGAAGAAGATAAAAAGGCCTAGGCTATCATCTCCTTCGGCTAAGCAACAACAGTAACTTCCTGCGACCACGGTGCCTAAGATAGTGGCACAACCTCCAACCACGTACCATTTGGTACGTCAACAAGTGGCGACACAGTCGCCGTTTTTTAACCCAGCTTTTGAAAGGCAGACTTCTTCCTTTCGCTCAAAAGCTAGAGGAACAGCCAGAGGTTCTTCTAGACGCACTTCATGGGGAGAAGGATTCAGGGGAGGATGTGGTCAAGGAGGCAAGGCCTCAGGTCCACAACAGCAGAAGTGAGATGCTTCCAGTAGGAGGGAGACTACATCTATTTAGGAATTGTTGGACCTTCGATCCCTGGGCCCACATCCTAATAAAGAATTGACTGGGTTGGAGCCGGAGAGTCCTCCACCTCAATTTCCTCAGTTCTTCCAACACTCTACCCCGTTCTGGAAGAATATGTCCGAGAACTCTTAGACAAAAGAGTAATCCGAAAAGTCAAGTCCATCAAGTTCCAAGGAAGGCTGTTTTGTGTTCCAAACAAGAACGCAGAAAAACCCAGAGTCATTCTGGATTTGTCACCACTCAGCAAGTTCATAGTGAACTACAAGTTCAAGATGCTCACACTTCAACACATAAGGACCCTACTGCCCAAAAGGGCATATACCGTCTCTATAGACTTGTCTGACGCTTATTGGCACGTTCCAATTAATCGTCACCTCTCCTCGTACCTAGGCTTCAAGTTACTAAAAAGACTTTACGCCTTCAGAGCCATGCCATTCGGGTCAAACATAGCCCCAAGGATTTTCACAAAGCTTGTTAACGCAGCCGTCCCTCAATTACGCCTAAAGGGGATCCAAGTAGTGGCCTACTTGCACGACTGGCTGGTGTGGGCAGCATCCAGGACAGAATGCATGTAAGCCTCCAAGATTGTGATCCAGTTCCTGGAACATCAGGGATTCAAGATCAACATAAAAAAGTCTCGACTATCTCCAGCTCAAAAATTTCAATGATTGGGAATCCACTGGAATTTGGAGTCACATCGACTTTCCATTCCTGGGAAGAAGAGGAAAGAAATAGCATGATCTGCAAGAGACTACTAAAATCCAAACGGATATCAAGACGCGAACAGGAGAGAGTGCTGGGCTCTCTACAATTTACTTCGATAACAGATCCAGTGCTAAGAGCACAGCTAAAGGATGCAACAGGAGTCTGGAGAAAATACGCATCAAACACTCGAAGAGATCTAATGAGACCTTTACCGACTCGACTGCGAACGCTTCTTAAACCGTGGTCCAAAGCCAAGCAACTGAAGAAATCAATACTTCTTCAACCTCCTCTCACGTCAGTTACTATTCACACAGACGCTTCAAAGGAATGCTGGGGAGGTCACTCTCACCAGAAGAGAGTCCAAGGAGCTTTGTCCAATCTTTTCAAGTCATTTCACATCAACTTTCTAGAAGCTATGGCAGTACTTCTGACACTAAAGAAAGTATCTCCTCAACACTCGACCCACATAAGATTGGTTCTAGACAGTAAGGTGATAGTGAGATGCCTGAATTGACAAGAGTCGAGGTCACCTCAAATCATCCAAGTGATGTTGGCCATATTCCGTTTGGCGGAAAGAAAGAAATGGCACCGGTCAGCAGTTCACATTCAAGGGTTCCCCAACGTGACAGCGGATGCTCTATCCAGGTTTACACCAATAGTCAGAATGATCACTAGACGCAGGATTGTTCTCCTTCATCTTGAGTCAAGTCCTGGAACTGTAGATAGACCTCTTTGTGACGAAAGACAACAAGAAAATATATCGTTATATGTCCCCATACGAGGATCCGCTAGCGGAAGCAGTGGACGCTATGTCCCTAGACTGTAACAGATGGTCCAGGATTTACCTGTTCCCTCTGCACAACCTCCTTTTGAAGGTCCTCGACAAGCTGAGATCTTTCAAAGGGAAAGCGGCAATAGTGGCCCACAAGTGGCCAAACAGCGTGTGGTTCCCTCTGGCACTGGAACTACGACTGAAGTTTGTACCGCTACCGGATCCAACCGGTCAGGAGGTCAGGAGGAGGAGCTGACCCAGGCTTCAGAAATAGAAGAGGAAGAAATCGACGAGGTGTCGGTTACCTCGGTTCTGGCCCTGGAACCTGTTCCCTCTACATCGTCTGCCATCCAAGGTGATCTGGGAAGGACTCTTTCTTCTATTTGTGATGATTTAACAAATACAAAAGAAGAATGATGAAAAGGAAGCTGCGATGAAACTGGAGATACATAGACTTGCAGCATCACGTGGGCCCCAGAAGCGACTCAACATGAAGTATCTTCCTTTGTGCTTGGATACCAATCCTTGGAGGTATGCCGAACACATGCCAATGACAACTGGGAAGATTGTTATATCGGAGTAGCTGGGCTCAATTCCCCTGGAAGATGTGGAATTTTGGCCCAACAAAGACTCTTACCTGGACTGCTATGTCCGTCTTAGGAAGGAGCTAGCCTCAAAGGAGGAGACGGAGCTGAAGGAGGTCATAGTTCTTGACCATAGTAAAGCACAGGCGTTACTAGCGAGCTAGATGAAAGAGAGGGGCTTCACGAACTCAAAGGTGCCAGCATTGAGTAAGAAGCTTCCCTCCTTTGTGGCCTCTCCAACCAGAGACTTTCCCTTCATGGAAAAGGGATATAAGGCAGCCTTGAAGGCGGCGGAGGCAGGGAAACCATGCCCCTCGTTGCAGGAAAGCAAACCGTTATTCCTGACCCTACCCTTGGACCAAAAAGACTGGAAGGACGTCCACCTTACCTTCTCAGTCGGGAAGTTGGAAGCTGATATTGCCGAACGTCAGTTAGGTGAGGAACTTCCAAAGCTGTCGGAGTTTCTCTTGCGCAGAGAGCAAGAGACGAAAGATAGACTTGCGGCATCGATGTCGTTGCAAACCACGTTAGAAACGATGGCAAGTGATCCCAAGAACCAGGACATGTTCATGGTAGTGGCCAAAACCCATCTGGCCACAGTTACAAAGGATCGCTATAGCATTATTAAAGATAGGAGAGTTCGTGATCACCTCGGCTGCGGTGAAGCACGAACTGAAGAAGCTGATCTCCTCTTGCATATGGGGTAAAGACCTCTTTCCCAACGATGTGGATAAAAAGGGACTAGACAAGGCCGCCGTTGAGAATAGGAACCTTCTCCAAATGTGTGGCTTAAATCTTAAGAGAAAGTCTTCTCAGGATGAGGGCCCCCAACCCAAGAAGAAGATAAAAAGGCCTAGGCTATCATCTCCTTCGGCTAAGCAACAACAGTAACTTCCTGCGACCACGGTGCCTAAGATAGTGGCACAACCTCCAACCACGTACCATTTGGTACGTCAACAAGTGGCGACACAGTCGCCGTTTTTTAACCCAGCTTTTGAAAGGCAGACTTCTTCCTTTCGCTCAAAAGCTAGAGGAACAGCCAGAGGTTCTTCTAGACGCACTTCATGGGGAGGAGGATTCAGGGGAGGATGTGGTCAAGGAGGCAAGGCCTCAGGTCCACAACAGCAGAAGTGAGATGCTTCCAGTAGGAGGGAGACTACATCTATTTAGGAATCGTTGGACCTTCGATCCCTGGGCCCACATCCTAATAAAGAATTGACTGGGTTGGAGCCGGAGAGTCCTCCACCTCAATTTCCTCAGTTCTTCCAACACTCTACCCCGTTCTGGAAGAATATGTCCGAGAACTCTTAGACAAAAGAGTAATCTGAAAAGTCAAGTCCATCAAGTTCCAAGGAAGGCTGTTTTGTGTTCCAAACAAGAACGCAGAAAAACCCAGAGTCATTCTGGATTTGTCACCACTCAGCAAGTTCATAGTGAACTACAAGTTCAGGATGCTCACACTTCAACACATAAGGACTCTACTGCCCAAAAGGGCATATACCGTCTCTATAGACTTGTCTGACGCTTATTGGCACGTTCCAATTAATCGTCACCTCTCCTCGTACCTAGGCTTCAAGTTACTAAAAAGACTTTACGCCTTCAGAGCCATGCCATTCGGGTCAAACATAGCCCCAAGGATTTTCACAAAGCTTGTTAACGCAGCCGTCCCTCAATTACGCCTAAAGGGGATCCAAGTAGTGGCCTACTTGCACGACTGGCTGGTGTGGGCAGCATCCAGGACAGAATGCATGTAAGCCTCCAAGATTGTGATCCAGTTCCTGGAACATCAGGGATTCAAGATCAACATAAAAAAGTCACGACTATCTCCAGCTCAAAAATTTCAATGATTGGGAATCCACTGGAATTTGGAGTCACATCGACTTTCCATTCCTGGGAAGAAGAGGAAAGAAATAGCATGATCTGCAAGAGACTACTAAAATCCAAACGGATATCAAGACGCGAACAGGAGAGAGTGCTGGGCTCTCTACAATTTACTTCGATAACAGATCCAGTGCTAAGAGCACAGCTAAAGGATGCAACAGGAGTCTGGAGAAAATACGCATCAAACACTCGAAGAGATCTAATGAGACCTTTACCGACTCGACTGCGAACGCTTCTTAAACCGTGGTCCAAAGCCAAGCAACTGAAGAAATCAATACTTCTTCAACCTCCTCTCACGTCAGTTACTATTCACACAGACGCTTCAAAGGAATGCTGGGGAGGTCACTCTCACCAGAAGAGAGTCCAAGGAGCTTTGTCCAATCTTTTCAAGTCATTTCACATCAACTTTCTAGAAGCTATGGCAGTACTTCTGACACTAAAGAAAGTATCTCCTCAACACTCGACCCACATAAGATTGGTTCTAGACAGTAAGGTGATAGTGAGATGCCTGAATTGACAAGAGTCGAGGTCACCTCAAATCATCCAAGTGATGTTGGCCATATTCCGTTTGGCGGAAAGAAAGAAATGGCACCGGTCAGCAGTTCACATTCAAGGGTTCCCCAACGTGACAGCGGATGCTCTATCCAGGTTTACACCAATAGTCAGAATGATCACTAGACGCAGGATTGTTCTCCTTCATCTTGAGTCAAGTCCTGGAACTGTAGATAGACCTCTTTGTGACGAAAGACAACAAGAAAATATATCGTTATATGTCCCCATACGAGGATCCGCTAGCGGAAGCAGTGGACGCTATGTCCCTAGACTGTAACAGATGGTCCAGGATTTACCTGTTCCCTCTGCACAACCTCCTTTTGAAGGTCCTCGACAAGCTGAGATCTTTCAAAGGGAAAGCGGCAATAGTGGCCCACAAGTGGCCAAACAGTGTGTGGTTCCCTCTGGCACTGGAACTACGACTGAAGTTTGTACCGCTACCGGATCCAACCCTGTCTCAGAGATTACAGAAGTCGACTGTCTTCGCTTCATCACAGAAAACCCAGAACCTGCATCTCATGATTTTCTATCCTTAGCAATGAGAAAAAGATTCAGAGTATCAAGAGACAGTATAGACTTTTTGGAGGGAACCAGAAGACAATATGAGGCATCATGGAAGAAGCGGGTGTCCTTTGTCAAGACGAAGAAACCAAAAGAAATCTCGACAGATTTCTGTATATCATTCTTCATTCACCTTCATGAGCAGGGTTTAGCAACCAACACAATATCAATGTGCAAGTCTGCCTTGACAAGACCGATACTATATGCCTTTCAGGTCGACCTTTCTAACGACGTTCGTAATGAATTCCGAAGGCCCATGCTAAGCTTAGTCCATCAGCGCCTCCAACACCCATTTCATGGTCACTAGATAAGATTCTTCATTTGGACTAAATAATGAACAATGAGGATTGTGCTTCGAAGGATTTGACTCAAAAAGTCATATTTTTGTTTGCATTCGCTTTGGGGGCCAGAGTTAGTGAAATAGTGGCTCTCTCTAGAGAGGAATGCCACGTCCAGTTCTTGGAGGGAGAACTGAATCTATTTCCAGACCCAACGTTTCTTACTAAGAACGAGCTACCAACCAACAGGTGGGGTCCCCAGAGAATCTGCCCTCTGAAGAAAGATGCATCTCTGTGTCCAGTGGAGTGCCTAAAGGTCTATCTTCATAGAACTTCAGACTTTAAGGGAGGACAGCTGTTCAGAGGAGAAACCTCGGGATCAAATTTATCTCTGAAACAACTAAGGGCGAAACTCACCTATTCTATTCGCAGAGCGGATCCAGACAGTACACCCGCAAGTCATGATCCGAGGAAAGTTGCCTCTTCCATAAATTTCTTTAATCATATGGACTTTGAACATCTTCGTTCGTACACAGGCTGGTGGTTATCCAATGTGTTCTTTATGCACTATGCGATTCAAGTGGAGCAACTCAAGAGATCTGTGGTAGCAGCAGGTAGAATTCTTAAACCTACTGTTTAAATCTGCGAGGAACAGTGAAATTAATTTGGGACGATTAATTAAGGGTGGGTGTGTACTCACAGACTGTTACTACAGACTGAGTGATAGGCCACTAACGTGTCCTTATGAACTGTTCCATTGACTTTGGTGAACTAAGCATAATACAGACACATGTGCCAAGCGTTTTTTATGCTAGTGTGAATAAAGAGTAATACAGACTGTAACAACATTATCAATAATTCGATTAAAGTGGCAAATCTGTTTCCTTTCTTAAAGGAAACAATATTTTCTGTTTACTGTTTTCTTTATGCTTTTATGGATATCATCCAAATTTTATAAATTTTATAAATGGTGACTGATCTATATGTTTATTAATTTTCAATAAAGTAGTTCACTGTGAACTTTGCGTCTTATTTGCCCACACTCATGTATTAGAAATGTATGGAGCATTAAGTTTAAAATATGGATAATTTTAACAAGGAATGTCTTTTAAGATTGTTCCTCACTTCAAGCAAATATTCACTCGCTTTAATCCTTCCTTAGGAAGGATTATTGTTGTGCCCTAAAGGGTGATGGTGGAGATGCAAAATTTTTTCCTATATGGATACAACTGTTATCTGATACTTCAATAAGAGTAAACACACTGGGGGAGATGTCAGTAATTCATACTGACATTGGTGACTCTTATACAAACTTTTCTTTATAATGTATAGGGTGAGACCACTATACAGGCTTGTCATTCTGTCATCCATAGGTAAGATGTACTCCTCGAGACTTTTTTCAGAGTCTAGTTCGACTCATCCCTGTAGGGGGCAGGAAGCACTAACATAGTTCATGCTTAGAAGAAATGATGTATGACGGTAACATCATAGGTCTCTAGGTCTAGACGGACCAGGAAAATACTTTCTTGAGGGTATGGCACCAGTTGAGAATCCACAGATACAGTAATGCTCTGGTAAACTTCCATGAGGACGACATGGCCTGAGCCCTAACAACGGATTTTGAGCAAAGCGAAAAATCTATTTTTGGGTGAGATAGCCATGTCGTCCTGATGGACCCACCATTCGTTTTATTGTAAAAAGGGCTTATTGAACCCTCCCTATAATACAGTATCTGTAGCACCTCGTGTATCGCTAGAAGGAATAAAGATGGCGCTGCCGTCTTCATCATATACACACTGGAAACGGAATAGGAGAGATACCTTATGAAAAGCTCTCTTTTCATTCTCATTTTTAGATTCATGTCACTATACCCGTCGACGTGTTAATAATGTTCGGGGTGAAGATAGCTATGTGGCGTGTCAAGAATACGTCCTCTGATATTATGCGATATCCCTGTTAGATTTATTTAGGGATATTCGCTTCAGGAGTTAGAATTCTGGATACCTTAAGGTAAAATTCTCTGTGAATATCACTGTAGTCAAATATACCCTAGGAAGCTACCCTTTAGGAACTTTCATCAGGACGACATGGATATATATATATATATATATATATATATATATATATATATATATATATATATATATATATATATATATATATATACTGTATATATAGGTACTGTATATAAGAATAAAGTTAAAATTCTGCTATATTTTTTTTGGCATTGATGGGAATTCGATAATAAACTGATAGCAGTTTACAAAGGTCCAAATTAGAACCTTTTTCGACTTTGATCAAGTATACTTGTTTTCCTTTGTGAGGATGTTCTACAATAGTCAGTAACTAGCCAAATCAAAAAATTAGCAATAATGAAAAATAAGCATAATGCGTTTAAAAAGTTTTGATAACAAATGAACACTAACTCTCGAACTACACCTGGCATACGGCCCAAGCATCGTTGGTCTCGCTAACAGCTGCAGCCTGGTTTGGCACAAAAATGGAGTAAAAGTTTCAATTCAATGTAAATACGTGAACAAAACGTATTTATGTGAAAGATATATTTTAATGTTGTTATTGTTCCTAAACTTCCCTTGTTATTTATTTCCTTATTTCCTTTCTTCACTGTCATAGTTTCCCTTTGGAGCCCTTAGGCTTATAGCATCTTGCTTTTCAAACTAGGATTGCTGCTCAGCAAATAATAATAATAATAATAATAATAATAATAATAATAATAATAATAATAATAATAATAATTGCATCCTTAACAGTATATAATTTATGAAAAGCTAGACATATGACTTTGTATAGTTCTAGCATTAAACATTTTAGATTTCCATAAAGCATATTTAACTAGAGGAAATCACAAGGTTAATTTAGACAGGCAGTCATAATAATAACAGTAAGAAGGAAGTGAACTGGCAATTATCTGCACAATTTCTATTTCATGTAATGACAACATTAAATACAGAAGTCAAATGTAAACGCTCAAGTTTTTAGTTTATATAATTACTAGCGTAAGGATACATTATATATTATAGGATATATGTGTATATATAATGTGTGTGTGTACACTAATATCTGATAATAAAAATTTTTCATTCGAAATGGCAACAAACTAGATTTATTTTAATGGGGTTAGGAATGCAAAAACTTTATAATAAAAAAAAAAATAGGGAAGTTCCATTGGCTTCACACATTGATATTCTAACATTCAGGAAATTAGCTTATGAAATAACTGTTGGCAGGTTTTACAGACTTTATGCATTATATGCATTTGAGATAGTATATGTTTGCTCATATCCATTTGGAATGGTTGATGTTTGCTTTTTAAATGCTAATGAAAACATTTATAATGAAAGATTTCTAATAAAAAGAAAATTAGTGGGTGGTGGGAAATTGGAGACAGTGAAAAGGGAAAATGTCAGAAAATAATAAAAGATAAAAATTAACATCACTGAGGTAGAAAAAAGGTAGAACTTATACCGCATCGATAAACTGATGCCAATACACGCACTGCTAATACAGAGAAATTCAAACTTGCGGTATTTTAAATTTTTCATTCATAATCTATATCTTAATTTCTGGCACCGTCGTTCAGTTAATTCTTTAAAGGTAAGGTAAAAGTGTCTGGTTTAAGTTCCAGTTTAATCCAAATACATTGTGGCGGGATGTTGCAAAACAACTCCCACACCCTTGATCACACTAACTGACAAATGTCTCCTCTACACAAACTTTCCCCTGACGTTATCTAAAACCAGACTCTTAGACAAAAGGATAAAATAAACAAAAACATGACCTTAATAATATATTTCCTTAAAACTACAATACTTAACATCCACAAACCATCCACAACCAAAATAATCACTTAAAACTAATCGTAAACTTGAACACTAAATATAAATAAAACGTAATACCATTCAAATAAACACAAAACCCCTAACAAAACTTAAATCAACCGCACAACCAATATGTAATAATTATATATACAGTATATAATTCTGAGGGACACTTTCGTCCACACACTGCCAACTGTCTTGTATGGCAACTACCACAGCTTTGTGGTCAATAATCCACTGTGTGGCAAATTGCCACCACTGCCTCCCTTATTGGGGTCCTGGAAGTCATCATCGTCATCATCATCATCATCATCATCCGAAAATTCCTTCTTACAGCCAAGTCGTTACCAATTATATCCAAATCTAAAATAGCAGTCAGTTCCAAGTCCCTTATAAAAAGCCAGGTCATCAATCAAAATTCAAAATCTCTCTCTCAAAGGAGGAATCACGGCTTGCCAAAATAAAAAAGAAAAACACTTACAAACACTCCTAACTAACTGAACTATCGCACTATAATCAAAGATAAATAATAAATTGTTCCTATCATTCACAATCACTACAAGCAGAGATAAACAAAACTGTACTTACTTTTGAAATATATAAACACTTTCTCGCTGGTCGAAAAATGATATAAAATATAATCCAGCATTCACAAACGAACTGTCTCAAGCTGCAGTCAAATAAAAAAAAGCATTCGCTCCGAAACATTCACCACTGTCCTAACCTAACTAAAAAAATGTAAACAAACAACCTCATTTGTACCAACAGTCTTTCTCACCACAAACAATCATTCTCTAACTACCACTTGCTCTTCGGCGCGCACCGCGGACACACAAACACACAAACACACACTCTCGAGCGATCTAGCAAAACTAAAGCAAATGAAATTCTCTCTCTCTCTCTCTCTCTCTCTCTCTCTCTCTCTCTCTCTCTCTCTCTCTCTCTCTCTCTCTCTCTCTCTCTGGATTTGGCAAAAAAAAAATTTAAATAAAACAAAAATAAATCCTCCACATTCCTCCCCCCTTACTTTTTTAAATCCTTCTCACACAACACTTACATTATCTTATTCATAACCCAGTCGCAGTCGGGAACGGGACCTCTACTCCGAGTAACTGGGCCTCCATATACTCTCTCATTCCCTTCTTCCTTATCACAATCATTCGCTACATTAACACTATTCCTATCTAAATCCCTATCATCTAATATATCATGTACAATCATATCTACCTCGTTCTCATCTGGCCCTATAATTACACTCATTTCTGTAAACAGTTCATCCATTTCATCAAAAACATTCTCAACTTTAGCAAAAGATTCATTCATACTACTAATCATTCTCCTATCTCTCACTCTTGCATTCGTCATCCTTTCTTTTACATCACCTAAGGAAAAGCCACACACACTATAGGTATCATTCATACTCAGCCATGATTCATTTGTATTAACACATTTATCTTCCATACACACTTGCACATTTACACCCTTGTCATACTTATTTCTATTCTCACTTTTACTTATAAAGTTTTCCCTTTTTTCATCCTTACTTAAAACTTTCAAACGCCTTTTTCCTATATTCAACTAACACTAATTGTTTATTTTCCAGCCCTAACTTTTCATGCATACTAGATTCATACTTGCTCATTTCTAACCAATCATTCATCCCACCCTCACAAACATTGATCCTATTCCTTCCACACACACACAGGAGGACTCACCCAGCTGAACCCTCTCACACTCTAGTTTCCCGAACATCCTGGCTGGCCTAATCCCTTCTTCCTACATACCCTAGCTACATGCCCATCTGCACCACATTCAGTACACTTACCCCGTGGCTCCTTGCACATTCTAGCATAATGACCATCCTTACCACAATTACCGCAAATCACATTTGTACGATTACTCCGACATCCACTCGCTATGTGCCCAGTCATACCACACGGATAACATTTTACCCTTTTCTCTTTCTTGCACTCACTAATTCTATGCCCTACCTCACCACATCCAAAACAAGCACCTAGAGCCCATCTACATTCATTCTTCTTATGTCCTACTTTCCCACATCTATAACACTTCTCTTCACGGATACAACTACCTGACCTACCTTGCGGCGCACTAGCACTCCTATCCCTCCAAACCTGATTCCCTTGCCTAAACCCTAAATTTGTCCTTACAGGTATTCCCACATTACTCGCCCTAACACTCCTATCTACTACACTATCAGCTACCCTCATCGGTCCTCTCATAACAGCATCTTTAAAACTAACAAAATCTGGCCCACTTTCCTCCATTCCAGTTCTTACACTCACAGATTTACTTTCTTTCATACATCTATCCAACTCGTAATCCTCAACTATCTCTAAAATATCATCCCATGTCAATCTTTCTTTCGTCCACCTCATTTTCTCCTTCCGTTTCAAATTAACAAACTCAGCCACATTCTCGGGTACAGTAGCCAAAAACTTCTTCATTAACTCCTTATTCTCATTTATACCTTCATCCCCATACTTCTTCCTAGCTAAAGTTTCCAACCTACATACATATATCGATATCGCTTCTCCTGCATTCATCCGTGCTTCATCAAAATCATTCTTACGCTTATACTTAACACTCCCTTTCATACGTTTTACCTGCTCAATTATTCTCTTTTTCACACTTTCATAATCAACGTCCCCTACACTCATTATCACTCCATACATCGTCAACAAATACCCAGTCAAATATTCTCCTAACTCCCTAGCCCAAACTCTTTTACTATCACCATACTTATCCTGACAATACCTCTCATACTCCTTGAAAAAATCATATACATCCCTACTGCTATGCTCATTGAACCTTTCACGCCGAGGTACCTCTCTCATAAACACAGTCTTACACACATCACGTTCATTCTCCCTGCTATCATCAGTGTCTACTCCCATGTTACCTTCTTCCTCATTTGAATATAATTAATCCACTTCCACACTTAAATTCCTA